>NC_136517.1:54529074-54729074 GCF_053919585.1 Euprymna scolopes
CTTTTCCAAATATCATTTTCAAACTTATCTAGTTTGCCTTCTTACTTACTGGGGTTTGTCTCTTTTCATAATGCTATGAGTTCATCAGGACACATTCATTGTAAAACAGAAACAGGGGTGCAACATTGCGACAATGTAACGGAGGTTGAAGCTTGGCCGATAGTGTGGGACCTATCAGATTTGCAACTCTTTTTTTTTGGACTTTGTCTATGAGTTGTTATATATTATGGTCGGATGGTGATAGATAGAGATTAGCTCAACTAATGCAAATTTCGAGAATATGTCACGTAAGTACATTTTTAGTACAGCATGACATCCAGTGAGTCAGGGATCAGAGGTTTACTCTGTAGACAAAACAAACCAGTGTTGGCTGCATCATCTTTCATGCACTGGCGGTTTCGGTGACATGCACACAGGTCCACAAGTATAAAAATAAAATAAAACACAGAGTAACAAAAATAGAACAAAAAATCTGAAACTTTGCATAAATATTGGTCTCTGGGTGTATGCATTATCATCGACCCTCTACATGTTATTACCCACATCTATGTTCTGTCGAGGGTGGATTCGTTTGTTGCCATCAATTCACCTTGATCTTCCAAAGCTTTTCTGACGAGGCCCAAGCCACAATCTGTCTCCAGCCTTGAACTGCGATAAGTGTCCAACTGAACTCTGACTGTCCTTAACTGGACCGTCTCCAACTGGACAGTCATAAATGTACTGTTGTAAAAAGTCTAACTCACTACTGTTGTAAAACACTCCCAACCGAAAACTGTTATTAAATCCAACTTTATTGTCAACCAATCATTTCTTTTGCCATTGATTCAACTAACTAGAAAGATATCAGGAAAACGAATGCCAACAAAAATCATTTGATCCAAACAAAATGAATTAACAGCAACAGGAATGTAATAGTGGCTTAATAATTAACAAGACAGACTTGTTTCAAGTTCGAATCCAGGTCATTCCACAGAAACCCTCTTTTTTTTTTCTATCTTACTAAACCTATTTTCTTTCGTTTTATCTTTTTTTCTCTCACTTCCTAGCACTTGATGGGGGTCAATTATAGGATCACACATGAACACGAACCAAGCAAACACCTTGGCCCAAGATTGTAGCGCTTGAGAACATTCAGCCATGTTAGTTCATATTCTGCAGCTCATGGAAGAAAACGTTTATTAAAAAAAAATTCAGGATTTGTTAATTAAAACAAAACTAGCCAGGGTGCTCGGCGTTGCCCAGGTGTTTGGAGGTATGTGTTGAGCAAAAAAGAAAAAAAAAAGTTGTAGTAGGCAGGCAGGCAGGCTCGAACCCCTGACGTGAAGGCAGAAAAGAAAGTGGTGGTGTGTATAAGGGTGTTGGTTAAGCAAAAAAAAAAGGAAAATTGTGAGGACAAAAAAAAAAAGTAGTAGGCAGGAAGGCTCAAACCCATACCATAAAGGAGGAATAGAAAGTGAAAAAGAAAATGTGACGCGTTAGCTGTTGCGCCCATCGCCAAACCGGAAGTGACGTAGGTTTGAATTAAGTTAGACAATCGAAAAGAAGTGATGACTTTTGAAAATATCGGCGAAAAAAGTGACCCCTCCCTGTAGAAAAGTGCCCAGTTGAGGGTGAAGGAATTAATGTTTTTGGCCAATTTTTTTATATTTGTCTTCCAAAGGGTTGAGCTTCCAAATGATTCTGATCTCGGGAAAATCTGTCGCCTCTATCGAAAGTTTTTGCGAGACATACATACATACATACATACATACATACATACATTTAAACAGACAAGTGAGATTTATATTATAGACTAGCGAGGGTACCCGGCGTTGCCCAGGTGTTTGGAGGTGTGTATGTAGGAGAGGGTGACCCTGTTTAATATTATTAAAAAAAAACACGATGTTTAAAAAAAACTTGAAAAACCAATACAAAGCAAAACAGCGAACAAACGTAAAAAAAAAAAAAAAAGTGTAAAAGAGAAAAAAAGTTTAGGTAGAAAGACAGGCTCGAACCTGAAACATCGAAGCTAAGGCGAAAAAAAAAATGCCCAACACTTTACCCCTATGCCAAAGAGACATACACTTAATAATGAATAAAATTAAACCTTTAAAAACACTTGCAGGTGGTTGAACGTTTTCTAGGTCAAACATGACGTCATTGTCGTAGTAGCAGGATGAGAGAAAATGAAGGAACAATTTTTTCGGCACCTTCCTTGTAGAAAAGGGCCCAGTTTAGGGTGAAGGAATTAATGTTTTTGGCCAATTTTTCGATATTTGTCGGGCGAAGGTTGGAGCTTTAAAATGATACATATCTAGTGAAAATTCATGGCCCGTGTCGAAAGTTTTTGCAAGACATACAAACACACACACACACGCAAACATTTTTGCTTTTATATATATAGATGTTTTTGTATTCTTATATTTTCATCTCTTTTTTATTTCCTTCCTTTCTTTTTTTTTAGGCTCTACCATATCACTGTCTTTTCCTTTCTTTTGACTGTGGCTCATTTCCTCAGTGAACTGGTGCTATTTGGAACTTCTCGGCCTGGAATTGGCGTCATCATGGCATTACTCTTTTCAGGTAAATTTGTTAGATGAGGGATGACATATTATTTGGATTAATTTAAACTAATTTTCTCATCTTGAGTTTTATTTGCACAATGTTTCGGCTGATGTAACCTTCGGTCTTCTTCAGGTGTATAAGTCGCCATGTTTGTTGCTTTCCTTTACCAAACATAGCGACTTATACACCTGAAGAAGGCTGGAGGTTACACCGTTCGAAACGTTGTGCAATTACACTCAAGATGAGAACATTAGTCCAATGAATCCAGGTAATATGGACCTGCATTGTATTATTAACTGCAGCCGCATGATCGTTTTATGTTAAAACTTAGCAAATTGAATCCTATCTAAAAATTGAACAAGTCATATGTTCATTGTTATTTTACAGTTTGAAAACATAATTAAATTCAAAATAATCTTAAGGTTTGAAGGGTTAAAATAGCAAACATTTTTCAAGAGGTCTTGTATACATCTGCTAAAACTGGTTTTTATAATCTTTACTTTATTTTTATTTTATTTTATTTTTTTTTTGATATAAGGATTGCTACTTTTGGATTAGTCGGATTACAATTCTCATCTTGGTTGTAATTTTCACATTTTTTAACTGAATGTCCTTTGTCTCCGCCTTACTACCTCTTTCTCACAGCTCTATCGATATTTTCATGGGAGGTGTTCGATTGAGCTTCAAACTATGATCCCTTCCTCATCAAACACTCATCTAACTACAACCACTGCCCACAATTTCCCTTACTCTCTACCTGTACCTAAAACTAAATGGAAATTCCATGAGCAAAGTTTCCTTTCTAGAACTACTTGTCTGTGAAACACAATACTGAAAGACTGCTTCCCAGCTGACTACAACATGTTCATTTTCAAGTCCAATGTAAACAAGTTCTTGTTGGGCTGTCATTTTAAATAATCAAATTTTACCCAATTTCTACTATTACTGATCATCATGGTGTTATCTCACCGACCACCTAACACATATTAATCCTTATCCTCGAGTGACCTTTTATGTCTTGATAAACAATGACCCACCTATTAAAAATAAATTCACAGTGGTAGATTGTTCTTGTTTTGTCAGCCATGAGCAGGTAGAAATGTTAAGTTTTATGTTATTTTAAGTATTATCATCCATAGTGAGGATTGAACCTTACTCTCTATTTGTACCTAAAACTAAATGAAAATTCAGACTGTCATTCTTAGAACTGATTGAGCTCAGCACCTTTATCCGTTGTTCCTAATCAATCCAAATGTTGCCTGATAATAACTGATTGAAAGTTTTTAAAAATTACTTCTACCCAGTCATGACTGATGGGGCAAGAACAATCTACCCTCATAGATTAAGTGAAAAGTTCAGTTCAGAATTCCATACAGATACCCAAGTTCCACATCAAGATTCCCGAGTTCTAAAATAACACACTTGAAAAAGATTGGAGGTTACCTCAGGTGAAACGTTGCGAAAATAACAATCAAAATGGAGGTAGTAATCTGAGTAATTCAAAACATACTGTTGTTTTGTTTTTTAAATTTCTTTGGACGAATTCATTGTGAGGCAGCCGAGAATCAGCAAATACCAAAAGGACATATTTTGGATTAACACCGGTTTCTTTTACTTCCTGGTTAAACTATAAGCAAACAATGCACACTGAATTGTCATGTCAAAATAATGAAAATATCCAAAAGTAATGAAAAAAAAAGCGAGGAGGTAGAAAATTAATTATTAATGAATACAGTTTTCGAAGACAATTAGCAAAAATGGAGTTTTGCTAAATTGGTGAAAGATTTTCAGTTTTCAGAAAATAATTACCTCCCTTTTCTTACGATTAATACTCTTCTTTTTTTTTTTTTTTTTTTTTTGCAAAACTTAATTTGCGTTAATTATCTTCAATAATTATTTTTATTAATAATTAATTTTCTAGTTTATTGTTTTTCATAATTTTTGGATATGTTCATTACTGTAATATGACAATTCAGTAGATATAATTGGTTTCATTTGAAATTCAATATTTCAATTTTCGAATTTCACTACAATAATGAAAAAGAACTCCTTTTCCCAAACAGTATTAAATCTTTTGATTAGGAGCAAAGTGTAGATGAAACAGCTCCCAGACCTGTTACTTTTTCTGTCTTAGGTCAATGAAGTATAAATTCTTCAAGTCTTAGACAATTTTTATTTTTGTCTCAATCCAGATTGACCTTTTTTTGTGGCGCTGGATTTTTCCTCCATCAAAATCGACATTGTGTCTAACTCTATCCTAGGGGGTAAATAGAGTCATGATCTGTGAATTTTTTTTGTTTGTTTGTTACATTTATTAATTTTTATTTCGGATTGGTGCAAATAAATTTTCAATATACCCCACTCTTTTTTTAAATGAATTAACAAAGTTGACAAAACAAAAAGTTTTAACAATTTCTGACCAACATCAACTTATTTAAATGTTTTTAGTTTAAATTTGTTTCATTTGTAAGAAAAATTGTGATGTTTTCCTTTTTAATGTAAGTCCATAACTCTTCCCCCATGAAAAATCTCTATCGTGTACATACTATAGACATGAAGAAAATTCTGTAGATTAAAAATAATGTAAATCGGTCAGGTACAAGAGGCGTGCAATAAGTAATGTCCCTGACCCACTTCCAGTTGTCTGATCTAGCTGAAATTTTGCATGTGCAATGATTTATATATCTATGGGTTATGTGGCAAATTACAGCTCTGAACTAATCGTGGTTTCTGTTTTACAGGTGTTTGAACTGAGTCAGGTGTGAAATGGAGCCTGTTGAATGTCGAGCAGTGATCCGGTTTTTGCATTTGAAAAGACGTACATCACAGGAGACTTTTGATGAAATGAAAGAAACTTATGGTGGTAATGCCCCATCATATGACCTTGTAAAACGCTGGCATCGTGAATTCAAACATGGCCGGAAGTCTGTAGAAACAGCTCCCAGACCTGGTCGTCCCTTTCTGCCATTGATGAGGCATCTGTCCGTCAAGTTGAGGCTGCCATTTTGAAAGATCGGCGCATTACTATTCACCAAATAGCCCAAGATGTCAAGATTAGTACAGGGTCTGTGGAAACTATCATTCATGACCATTTGCATATGTATAAGGTGTCTGCCAGATGGATTCTCAGGTTGCTCACACCATTCCAGAAGCGAGAACGCGTCGAGGGCTCGAGGATGAATTTGGAGATGTGCCAAGGAGATGAGTCAAAGTTTTTCAAAAGACTGATTACACAGGATGAAACCTGGGTCCATCACTATGATCCAGAGACCAAAGCCCAGTCAATGCAGTGGAAGCATTTGGACTCACCACCTCCAAAGAAGGCAACGGTGCAGCCCTCCGCTGGCAAGGTCATACTCACAGTACCAGGACGGAGTAGTGATGACAGATTTCCAGGACGGAGTAGTGATGGCAGATTTCCTGGCAAAGGGTACCACAATTACAGGAGCCTATTATGCTTCACTTTTGAGGAAATTAAGGGAAGCTATCAAAATCAAGAGGCGGGGCAAGATCAGCAAAGGTACCCTCTTCCTGCATGTCGCCAGATCAGAAGCACGGGCGTATGGTTATGAAATCCTTCCCCATCCTCCCTACTCTCCTGATCTTGCACCCTCTGACTTTCACCTCTTCCCAACCATGAAGTTGTTTTTGAAAGGAAAGAGTTTCCCAGATGATGCAGCCTTGATTTCTGATGTCAGGTCGTGGTTGAAAGACCAACCTGGGATGTTCTACAAAAACGGTGTAGGGAAAGACTAATAACTGTGCCAAGTTTTGTTGCTCTACTGCTATGGGAAGTGAGTCAGGGGCATTACTTATTGCACGCCCCTCGTAGTTTTGTTTTAAAAAGAAAATCAAATTTCATCGTTCAACAATAATCTTTTTGTGTATGTCCGCGAAAGGCTTTTTTCCGCTTGGTTCTTGCTCGCCTCACTCATTCTTAAAACTTTTTATATCACGTGTAAATCGTAATATCTACGTGTTAACAACGGGGGTCGCCTATCTATTTAATTTGTCTGACTTTGAACAGCTAAATATTCCACAATTTTGGATCGCCACATGTTGATTCGACTTTTTCATATAAAAATGAAACTAAGATTAACACATCGTTCCCGGCGATTGCGCCGGGAACGTCCAAAAGCAATTAGCTTTGATCAATGCGGAGTTTCTCCTTATATCAGACAATTGCTATTCAATTTGGAAAATCCTCTTTAAATGGGGAGCTGGTCCCCCCCCCCCATCATCTTGGGGAAGCCAAAACTGTCCTGCATTGAAACAAAGTAAACAAACCCCAAAAGACTGCATCGCAGTAAATAAAAAACTGCCACGTTATTGTTACGCTCCCGCGATGACCTCATCAAGCGGCCACCTCTCAATCAAATCTCTTTCACTTATAATCCTTAACTTAACATGCTTATCAATTCCTCTCTCCTCATGGCCGAGATGGTTAGATGGCTGGCTTTTTTCCCCTTTCGTTTCCACCTTCATTCAAGGCTTCGGGGTTCAATTCTACCTTCCTACTAAACCTTTTTTTTTTCTTTTACAACGTTTTTTTTTTAACACACACACCTCCAAACACTCGGGCAACGCCGGATAGCCCCAAACACTCGGGCAACGCCGGATAGCCTTCGGATGACAAATATCAAAATATTGGCTGTAAACATTAATTTCTTCACCTTCAACTGGGCACTTTTCTACAGGAAGTGGTTGCTTTTTTCACCGATATTTTTGAAAGTCATTGTCTCTTTTCGATTATCTAGCCTTAATTTGAACCTATGTCAATTCTGGTTTGATGATGGGCGCAGCAGCTAACATGTTACATTTTTTCCCCTCTTTCTTTTCCTTCTTTGCAGCACAGGTTTGAGCCTGCCTGCCTTTCTACTACCACTTTTAAAAAAATTTTT
The DNA here is from genome assembly GCF_053919585.1 of Euprymna scolopes. Taxonomy (NCBI): domain Eukaryota; kingdom Metazoa; phylum Mollusca; class Cephalopoda; order Sepiida; family Sepiolidae; genus Euprymna; species Euprymna scolopes. Next base: position 54,536,520 of record NC_136517.1, read on the forward strand.
TGCTTAACCATTTTTTGCTCAACCATTTTCTTTTCCACCTTCATGTCATGGGTTCAAGCCTGCCTGCCAACTACAACTTTTTTTTTTTTTTTTTTTTTTGCTCAATACACACCTACAAACACTCTGGCAACGTTGGGCACCCAGGTTAGTTCTAAATAATTCAAATTTTGCAAAATTTTAGAAAACCATTCTTAATATAGGGAGGAAGATTGGATATTGGAAAAACTTAATTGTTTAAACACAATTTTCTTTATAAAAATAAAACTTCTTGATCAAGTTACATGAATTTTGGTGTATGATATTTTCTTTTCGTCATGGGTACATGCATCAAAATTCTTCTCTTTACTTTTGTTTTTTGTTATTTTTTTATATAAATCACCATAGTTTATAAAAACAAAATGTTTTATGAATAAAACTTATTTTTTAATTAAAAAATTTGCAAAGGCAAAGTTGTGCACGTATCGTTTCTTGATAATTCAACAAGAGGTAAAAGAAAAACTGGTGTCAAGCCAAAATGTGGGTCCTTTTTGGTTTTTGCTGATTCTGGTGTGTCTCATATCTAATTGACCCCCCCCCTTACACTTAATATTTATCTCATTGTTTTTACAGGTTCATCTGCTGTAGCCATGATCGTTGGTTATTGGTTCTTACAACCACAAGACAAAATGCTGAAAAAATCTTAATAACTGGAACAAGATTCGTTTGGTGCCGATTCTCGTTATAACTGATTAAACAACATGTATTCCAGTTTGGATAACAGCAATTAAAATGTACCATCTGTTTGCCATCAAAGAAGATGCGAAAGAAATAACTCTGAAATGAATAAGTGATCCGATCCTAATCAATTCGAATGTTGCACTCTGACACCTGAAATTTTAAAAAGACCTGATTCACAACCTGATAAATCTTTGATTAACAATAATTAATATATAATACTGGTTGTACGTACTTATCCAACGTTTTTGGTTGTGCATCTACTTGAAATTTGTTTTATTTTTCTTTATTTAAATTAATCCATTTTTTTTGTTGTGTTGTCGATTGTGCATTTACTTAGAATGTTTTGTTCTTTTTTATCTAAATTAATCCATTTTTTTTTTAAATTGCAGGGGAGGGAGGAGGGTCTAAGAAAAGGGAAGTAACTCTGTATGAACGAATATAGAATTGCACTCTGATATTTTAAGATGAATTTGAAGATAATTCTTCCATTAGCAATAATTAATATATAATACTACTAGTTCAGTATTGCCTGTTGCGTATTTACTTGGAATTTATTTATTTTTTAAACATTAATCCATATGTTTCCAAAATATTTGGCGTGGAGTGGGGAGAGGGGTGTGTTTATAGTAAAGGGAAATAACTCTGTATGAATGAATACAGAATTATACCCCCCGCCCCCGTTTTTTAAAGATGGATTGTAAAATAATGTCCATCTGCACAAAGTATTACTGGAAGGAATTATATAAGAGTCACATTTTTTGAATGATCTGCAAGAAAAACTGAAGAACCAGAATCAAATATTGGTTTTGTAGGAAGAAAATTATCAATAACAAAGTGTAACATGTCAACCACTCAGACCCACACGTTGTCTGGTACCGTCGCAGGAACAAACAAACAAGGAAGGACATAAAAAAATACGACTCAGCATTTCTTTTTTTAGGTCAATACAAAAAGCATTTATTCCAGTAATTTCCAACAACACACTTCACTGCGTTTCAAAATATCACTCATGCGTCAAACATACCTGTCAAGACGCCCTTTCACACACATATTTTTCATCGCCTGCCTTTCTGCTTTTTCACCCACGTGGCGCATTCTCTCTCTTTCTCTCAACGCACAAGAGTCAAAACATTTTCAATCGTTTTCTTTGCTTGACCACGTGCTGTCCTTTTTTCTCCTTTTTTTTCTCTCCTTCTTCCCATGACGTCAGCGCATGCACACTTGCTTAATTTGCATTTGTGCTAAGACGGATACTGCTGCTAATATTTTTGCTAGTCAGCTATCCCACGGCTGCTGCTGATTTTCTCATACGTGCTCCATACGCACTGTTATCATAATAGTGCACTGCTTTGTTACAAAAGAAACGATAAAGAGACTAACTTTACTTTATATATGTGATGAATTATTGATCACTGTTGAGTGTAGGGCCAGCACCCTCACCCCGAAAAAAGAACTCCATGCTACAGAAGCATCTACAAAGTTGTGGATGGCCTATGCCCCTCCGGGGGCTCAAGGCTATGGATAGATGGGATGGATTATTAATCATACACATACATATTTAAAGTAGGCAAGAAAATTTTCAAGACTGAATTCAATTTTTTTTTTTTTAGTGAACAAAAAAAAATGAAGTATGATTTTTGGCACCTGTGGAAATTTTTTATCATATATCATATTTGGTTTGATGTCCATTTTACATGCTGGCATGTGTTGGGTGACTTTTAAGCCTCTAAACTAACTGATCTCTGGCCAGGTCTTTATTATCCCTCTTGTTCATCCTTATCACTTATTACCATGTTTTCCTTGCCCTTACCCGTGAATTGATCCTGCTAGCTCAACTGTTCTACATCCACTAACCCAAAAACTATCATCCATTCTTTCAATGTGACAAAACCAACAGAATCTCCAGTTCTTCACACATCATCCTATACTGTCCAGATTTCAATTTCCTTTCAGGTTATCAGATCTAAGCCATCAGTCTTTACGATTCTCTTACACACCCATCGTATCATTCTCATATTATTTCTCTTCATGCAATGCATGTCCTCAACCCTGATTGGCCAGATTTCACTTCCATACATCATTCCACTGTGTACACATGCTTTTTAGTTAACAGCAGTAATACTCTGCTGGTTAGTAATGGTAGAAGTTCCCTAAACTTAATGCATCTGCTTCTAATTCTGGCAATCACATTAGCACCTGCTCCACTCTATGCTCCAGTGGTATCAGTGGGTAACCAAAATTTTGAACCTCACCATCCATATATACTTTCTCCAAGTTCTCATCCGTCTCCAATGTTTTACACTTCTTACACAGAAATTAGGATTCTCTACACATAGTTTAAGAAAGGATAAAAATTGATATATATCATATTCCAAAAATCACAAATTCATCAAGTAGTTTTATTTTTATAAAAAAAGTAATAATTTTTAAGTGATTAATGGGAATTTTTACACATCGCAACTTAAGTCTAGTAAGTATAAATTATTGTTGAGTTATCTTTCCTTGTTTCTTGACAGTTTTTTTTTTTTTTAAATTTTCAAAATGGCAGGCAAGACAATCACTCCTTGGATACTCAGAATTTAATTTTATTACAGAAAAATATAACTACTTGATCAATTTACATGGTTTTTTGGAATATGAAATAATCTCACGGGTACATACATTATACAGATTATTTTCATAAATTGTTTTTTTTTTTTTAATATAGGAAAATTTTAGATCAGAACCGTAATTGGTTGACCTACTTATAATTTTGCCGCACTTCTTGTGTACCCAACGCTTACAAATACCACAAACATTTGAATTGCACTCAACACCTTTTCCACAAAAGACTTAATTAAAGCAGTCATTAAACATGCATAGGGATGCAATATTGCGGTGATTGGATAAAGATTTGAGCTTGGCCGATAGTACAAGACCTATTAGGTTTTAGACGCTTTTTTGGACCCTGTCTAAGAGTAAGAGACTAATGATAGACTCATCAGCCCAGATGTGACAACAATTACTCCTTGTATGGGCGAATTGTGGCTTTCTAAAGATATAGCATTTAATGTAGGCTATTGAAAAGATCCAATTTATAGACTTTGAAATACGATTCGATCAACAAAATACTTGAATGAATAATATCAGGTGTAACCTATGTGAGCGAAAGATTAAAACCCTCAACACTTCAAAAAGAAGGAAAGGGCGATTAGGGAAGAGAAAGAAGGAAAATATACCAGCAGACATTTGCCAGAATGAGAGAAAGGGTGCAAAGCTCTAAAATGAAAAAAGGTGTGATATCAACAGCAGATGATATAAGAAGAAAGCAAAGATGATGAAACTATCATAGGAGGAGGAGGAGGAGGAGTGAGAGAAGTCAAAGGTAGTAATTAAAGGAAGTAGAAGTAGCAAGCAGAATCGTGTCACATGGGGTAATAATGGAATTCAGTTTGGCCTTAAATAATGTGAAAAATAATGCATCGTTTGTATGCTAAACTAATGATTTGACTAAAAGTGCTCTATGAACTTAACTTGCATAAGCAAGGTCTAAGGATGGGCTTTGAAAAGCCGGGATTTATTACCGTGCCGAGATAACTGCTAAAAAAAAAAAAAAAAAAGAAAAAAGAAAGCATGTCTGTTAATTACAATAATATCACACAGAAACCATGGTAGTGCTTCTGCATTGTTCCAGCTAAATTGAATGTGTAAAAAAAAAAAAATAAACAAAACAAGAAACCTTTATGTTGTACTTCTTAGGGACATTATTATCATAATTTTGGAATTCAAGGGAGATAATTCAAACTTTTGCAAAAGAAATCCTTCCAGCCTTGATAGAGTTCAAAACCAGCTTTGAAACCTAGGTGATGCCCTTTTCTCTTCCCTGCAACCTCTTTCCCACAGAAGAGACGTTGCAAACCTCTATCATTATTTTCATCGCAAGTTCTCGACTGAACTCCAATCTAAGGTATCTCCTTCCTCAACTTTCACAAAAAAGAAAAAAAAAAAAAAAAAAAAAAAACACTCGACTAACTACAACCACTATATATGATTTGTCCTACTCTCTATCTGTACCTAATTCTAAATGCAGATTCCATGAACAAAGCTTCTTTCCCAGAACTGCCTGCATGTGGAACACGGTTCCACTAGCCTGCTTCCCAGTTTAATGCAACATGGTAGCCTTCAAATCTAATGTAAACAAGTTCTTGTTGGGCCGTCCCCATAAATAATCAAATTCTACCCAATTTACACCATTAATGATACACTACAACCTTACATTCATTAACCCTCATCCTTGAGTGGCCTTCGGCGTTGACAAGTTGTAACTCCCATGTAAAAAAAAAAAAAAAAAAAAAAATATGCTGATAATGTGGGTGATGCTAAAACTTGAATTTATTTTATGAAAAACTACTGGATGAATTTTTATGAAGTCTTTTTCCTTGATAAATAAGTACAGCATGGAGATTTGCTATTTTTTCTTTTGTGGACATTCATATTCGATCTTGATGTAACCACGATGAATTACCAACAAGTTAAAAAAAAAATTTTTTTCTTTTGTGGACATTCATATTCGATCTTGATGTAATCACGATGAATTACCAACAAGTTAAAAAAAAAATTTTTTCTTTTGTGGACATTCATATTCAATCTTGATGTAACCACGATGAATTACCAACAAGTTAAAAAAAATTTTTTTTTCTTTTGTGGACATTCATATTCGATCTTGATGTAACCACGATGAATTACCAACAAGTTAAAAAAAAATTTTTTTTCTTTTGTGGACATTCATATTCGATCTTGATGTAACCACGATGAATTACCAACAAGTTAAAAAAAAAAATTTTTTCTTTTGTGGACATTCATATTCGATCTTGATGTAACCACGATGAATTACCAACAAGTTAAAAAAAAAAATTTTTTTCTTTTGTGGACATTCATATTCGATCTTGATGTAACCACGATGAATTACCAACAAGTTAAAAAAAAATTTTTTTTCTTTTGTGGACATTCATATTCGATCTTGATGTAACCACGATGAATTACCAACAAGTTAAAAAAAAAAAATTTTTCTTTTGTGGACATTCATATTCGATATTGATGTAACCACGATGAATTACCAACAAGTTAAAAAAAAAAATTTTTTTCACACCGTTTCAAAATATTTGATCTTCTGAAAACGGTGTTTATGATTTTGTCTTTCAAAATTGTTCCAGCATCCTAAGAAGTCAAATTCTATTGTGCATATTGTGTCTTGTTCTCAACATAAAATAAATTATTAACACTAAGCTTGATTACTGTTGTTATTACTGTTACATATATTTTGCATTTTTTGGTGCAACTACACTTAGCATTACAAGCGTATGCTGTATTTTCGTGGACATCGGCAATATTACATACCTAATGTGCTTCAACAAGTCATATCTTTTTTATTTGTGGGTCAATTTTTAAAAGAATTACATTGATGGAAAGAGAATAGAATAAGCATTCCAATGATATTAATTTATTTTTCTTTTATGCGTTTAATGTTTTTATGCTCCAAGTTAAAAATGAAAAAAATGGTAAAAAATGACATCAGCAAAAAAGGAAACTATTTTTTCGATATTTACATTTTATACGTTACGTTTAGATACATATGCGCGGGGTTAAATTTGATTGGATATGGCTGAAATTTTACAGGCTATATAAACATAGAAGTCCATCTCTATTGGTATTTGATTTTGATTTTTATGACCACAGGAAGCAAAGATACGACCGAGCAAAGTTGACAAATATTTTAAAATTGATGAGATACATGGTATATATCATCCATTTTCATATAGATAATAGTTTCAGAATTATTTTCATGTATAATATGTAAATATTTGATAATTGTGCGGAAATTTCTTTAAAATGTTATCTTTTATAGAAATTACAGAATATAGAATTTAATGGGAAAACGACTCGCTATGCAATTTTGTCAGCGTAGCATACAGTCAGCAAGCTTCTGTTTTGTATTCCGTGTTTTGTGATGCATTTTGTAAATTTTTACCTCGTTTTCACCTAAACATTTTTCTTTAAAATGACAACCTCTGAAGGTTTTCGGGTATGCTGAAAACGAATATTGCATTTAAATTTTCCACAAATAATTAGCTTTCCAGCTATTAACCAATGTCATTGCTGGTGGCCATCTTTGTACGTGTGTTTGCGCATAGTTTCTCATAGTTGCACGCTCCAAGATGGCCACCAGCAATAACATAAGAAATGAAATTGCTTAATATCCAGAAAACTTATTTGCAGAAAATTTAAATGCGATATTCATTTTCAGCATACCATAAAACTATAAAAGTAATCATTTTAAATGAAAAAATTACCGTTTTATTTCTTTGTTTACATCGTTGTTTTACTGAAAATTCAACTGAATAGAAATGATGAAAATTACCATCAACTGGTGAATATATAGTTGTTATCAGGATTCCTGGTACTCTGGTATTGTGGAAACTACATTTGTGGAAACTCATAAAATAGGGGTATGTTTGAGTCCAGATAGAGAGGATTTATAAAATTGAAAATTGGACTGGTCCCAAAATGCATAAGTTCTGGGCGACTATGGGAATTTGCATCTTTTATAGAAATCCAAAATCTATATGAAAAATTTTCTTTGATTTATTCCTGAGGTTAATTCGTTATCTACTCAATTTTTTTTTTTCTTTGAGGGGAGTAGTAAATACCAGCCATGAATGCTCTTTAGGCATTCAATGGCTGCACCCCAGATTAAGCTCTCCTTTGGTGGGTAGACAGGTAAATATCTACTCTCGATAAGGCTATATTAAAATACCAGTATAATAATTAGTTTTCTTCATGAAGAGACACCCACTGTATGATACCATGCGCCAATTTAAAAAAAAATTGAAATTTGTACATCTGAATTTCTAATTCATAGCTTATAGTAAAGAGATACATCAGATTTGACTGCATAATCATAAAGAGCACATAATTTTACATAAGAGTACCAAGTTTCATGAGAACAGCTTGAAAAATAAATAAATGGTGGCGAAATTACCAAATTTCTGGAAATGTTGCGGTTCGTAATTTAGCCCACTTTTTCTAAAGAAAAATGGCCACAGAAAAGCCTAAATTTTGCCACTTAAAATTCTCATAACTTTTGAACTACTGATGATATTTGCATAATTCAAACGGTTTTAAGCATCTTTTACATAGTTTATCAACTTGCATGAAAAAGCTAATTATCTAACAAGAAAAAAATCAACTTGTAATACTAACAAAATTTGGAAAACAAAAAGAAAAACAACAAAAATCAATATTAAAAAAAAAAAAAGTGGTATCTACTAACTTTTTGTGTAAATTTCAACTAAAAGCAATATCTATCTACTTAATTGGTATGTTAAAGAAGTACTTAAATATTACTGAACTCACACATATATAAAAGGAACTTTGTGTGTCTAATAGAAATTATGTGACGTTTAAAGCCATCAATCAAACTATCCAATCTAAAACTATCAAGAGCATGACATGCTGTAATCCTGTGTTTGACGTGGAAGAAATTTAGTTGTAGTTAATGTTACAACTGATGATACAGGTTATCAGTTTAATAAGCACTCACTGAAAAACAAGTCAAACAAACCTCACTGTCTGAAATGAGTTTAGAAAGAAATCCTATACTCTAATTCTTTTTTTTTTTTTTGAGGGGGGGGGCGGGTCAAAAATTATAATTTAACTGACATAATTCTTTGATTTTATTTCAACATCAGTGCAAACACTAGTGTGTAAAACTATTTTCTTTTGCCTCATCTATAAATATAAAAGCGAAAATGTTTTGTGCGTGTGTGTGTTTTCGTGTATGTCCAAGAAGGGCTTTTTTCCGAAAACCGATCGGTCGCCTCACAACTTCTTAAAACTTTTTATATCATGCCTAAATGATATCTACGAGTTAACAACCGGGGTCGCCTGTCTATTTAATTTGCCCGACTTTCAAAAGACAAATATTCAACAATTTTCGATCGCCGCATGTGCATTAAGCTTTTTCGTATAAAAAAAGAAGCGAACAGACTCGGGGGGCAAATAAACCCAACCAAAGTGCCCCTTTTACCTTTTTTTTCCGGGAGCTGGTTTAACCCTACTTTAAAAATGGCCTCGTGTCACATTTTGCTTTGGTGGGAAAGAAAATAAATACTAATAAAACACTGTCCCACACTCAAAGTTGACGTCATTAACTTGTCAAAAATGGACACCTGCCAAGTCGCACATTTTTTTTCACACTTAATTATTTTCCAACTGCGCGTCAAGGCTTCGTTTTTTTTAAAACAACCAATGATTTTTGTTTTCATTTACCCCAAAACACACATCTACAAACACCCGGGCAACGCCGGGTACCCCCACCTCACCTCCTGCTAATCTATAAATATAAAAGCGAAAAGGTTTGTGTGTGTGTTTTCGTGTATGTCCAAGAAAGGCTTCTTTCCGAGAACCGATCAGTTGGCTCACAACTTCTTAAAACTTTTTATATCGCGCCTAAATGATAACATCTACGAATTAACAACCGGAGTCGCCTGTCTATTTAATTTGCTCAACTTTCAAAAGAACAATACTCAACAATTTTCGATCGCCGCACGTGCATTAAGCTTTTTCGTATAATAATAAAAGCGAAACGGAGCTTAAGACATCGTTCCCAGTGCGATCGCCGGGAACATCCAAAAGTAATCAGCTTTGATCAATGTGGAGTTTCTCCTTATATCAGACAATTGCTATTCAATTTGGACAAGCCCCTTGTTATAGGGAGCTGCCCCCCCCCTGGGGAAACAAAAAAAAAATTATATATATATATATATATATATATATATAAATAAAAAAAGCATTTCCGCAGTAAATAAAACTGCCCCGCAGTCAAAGTTGACCTCATTAAGTCATTAAAACGGGCACCTGCCAATTCTAAATACTTAAATAAATTCAAACGTGTTTCCATTAGTATTTCGTGGTGCCCCAGTGGTTAACGTCGCACATTTTTTTTTTTTCACACTTTAATTTCCAACTTTGCCTCAAGGGTTCAGGTTTGATCCTTTATACTTACCTACCCAAACTTTTTATTTTAACCCCCCCCCCCACCTAGACAAACACCCGGGTGACCACACACACCTCTAAATACCCGGGCACGCCGGGTAAGTCTATACATATAAAAGTGAAAATGTGTGTGTGTGTATGTTCGCTTTTTGTGTGTCTGCAAAAGGCTTTTTTCATCGGCCTTCTCGCTCCTTAAAACTTTTTATATCGCGTCTAAATCATAACGACTTAACAATCGGGGTCGCGTGTGTATTTAATTTACCCAAATTTTACCAGCTCACTGCGTCTTCGAAAAGCGAATGCTCTAGCTTGCAGCGCAAAACTAGGTCAGACATCACACCACTTCCTCACACCTGTTTATTTCGCTTTATAACCCTTCACTAAACGTGCTTAACCGTTCCTCTCCCCTCGTGGTTAGGTGCCTGGCTTTTTTTCCCTTTCGTTTCCACATTCGCGCCAAGGCTTTGGGGTTCAATCCTACCTTCCTACTAAAACTTTTTTTTTCTTTTACACCCGGGCAAAGCTAGGTACCCAAGCCTCGCTAGTCTATAAATATAAAAGCGAAAATGTGTATGTTCACTTTTTGTGGCTTTTTTCGCTGGACTTCTCGGTCTGCTTATTCCTTAAAACTTTTTATATGCTGTCTAAATGATAATATCTAAGAGTTACGAACGAGGGTTGTGTGTGTATTTAATTTGCCCGACTTTCACGCGCTATTTTTTCCAGAATTTTAGATCGTGTGTATCTTTCGCTTTTCAATAAAAAAAAAAGCGAAACTTGATTCGAATTGCCACTTCCCGGTGGTCTCCAAAGTTGGGTAAAAACAAACGAGTTATTGACCTCATTAAAAACTGTCCCACCGAAAATGTTAACTGCTGAATAGCTATTGCTTACGTCGTCGTAACGCTTGCACAAAATGGTAACTCTACGACTTCCACTTGACGTCATTTAATGTGGGCACCTGTCAATTCTCTTAAATAAATTCAAACTTCTTTCAGTAACTCATTCTTGCTGGCCGATCCGTTAACGTGTCATGTTTTTTTCATATTTTATTTTCCAACTTCGCCTCAGGGCTTCAGGTTCGATTCTACCTAATTACGAAAACATTTTTCACTCACATTTTAGCAAGTCATTGTGTTTTCAATTGACTACGCTTAATTTCAACCTTCTAAACTTCTGGTCGGGTGATGAAGACATCAGTTTTTTTTTTAAAAACCTTTTTTCTCCTTTACAACATTTTTTTTTTAAACACCTCTGCCTAATGTTGTATTGACCCCCCCCCCCCAGCTACTACCATTTTTTTTTTTAAATATCCCCCCATCGGGATTCCTTACTACACCAACAGGCACTCCAGCTTCTCTTGATTCTTACTACACCACCTGGGCATCCCGCCAGTTTAATATATTAGACAAGAAAAAGAAAAAAATTTTAGGAAGAAGCCAACAATAATTTTTGCTCTGAACTTTATTGTACCAATGATAAGATAGACTCTTTAATCAGGACATGATGAAAATCAGAGGAACCAAACATTTCTTCAAACATTTGAACATTTTCTTTCTTTTTAAGGAAAAAAAAAAAAAACGAACACAAAAAGACAAACGAAAAGCCTTCACACTCGAAGCTTTCGCCTGCTGACATTTTGTACATGTGTATACTTATCATTTGCTCCGTGTTTAGAGCATCAGAAGTTTGCAATCATTTTCTAAAGTAACCAAGTGCTTGTTTACATTAGTACTCTTTTAAACCAATGCACTTCAGGTGAAAACATTAGGTATTTTCGTATCATGGTGAAATTAGTATAAATTCCAAAAAATGATCCAGTAGAAAAATAATTACAAGTAAAAATAGAATTTCTTTTTTTTTTTTTTTTTTTAAATATGGAGCGGTTGTGCGACTAATCCAGTATTACAAACAAGGCAGATAACCTTTAACTTAATGCAATATCTGGAAATGACTTAATGCGATATCCGGAAATGTAATTGTGGCTAATTTACTTTTATTTCAAATACTTGTAGCACATCACTTGCTGGATCAGTTTTTGGAATTTATATTAATTTTGCCATGATACGTAGTGCGTAATGTTTTCACTCGAAATGCGTTTGGTTTAAAAGATTACCAATGTAAACAAGCGCTAGCAATTGGTTATATTTTATGTTTATTATACATACAACAAAGTCGATCATTTTTCTTTTCACTCAGACTTGAATAAGTTTACAAAATGACATGATTCAAAACAAAAAATGGAAAATATTACAACCCTTTGATACGTTTTTTTTTGTTTTTTTTTTAACTCTCTGCAAAAATATTTTTTTTTCAGACGTAATTCAGAATAAGAACATTGTCATCACAATTAAAAAGAAAATGGTGGTTCAATAAAAATCCAGTTTTTTTTAATTCTTCTAAACAAATTTGGTGCGTGTCCATAATTCAACCCAATTAAAAAAAAAATCATGTCATATTCCAATCGTAGGTTGATTTTGATCTATTTCTAGAGAGGGTGTTAAGGAGAAAATAACCAATGATGAATTTTAAAGATGGCAAAGCAAGACATGCTTTCCTCATTTCTTCATAAAATTTGGTTTTCTTAGAAAAAATTTAAAAAAACAAAACAAAAAAAGCAATAAAAAAACTTGATCAATTTACGTGATTTTTGGAATATGACATTTTCATTTTGTGACAGATACAAAAATTTTTTTTTTCTGTATTTGTTTTTTTGTTTTTTTTTTAATTAGGTTGAATTCTGGACAAGCACCACAATTTTTCCTAATTATACAAGGCCATATTTTGAGCCAAGTAAAAAAAGGAGCACCAAGTTATTAATATTTTGAAAATGAAAACCAAGACATGAATTGAGGGTTTCTATACAAAACCAAAAAAAAATAAAAATTTCACTAAAAAATTTTTTTAATGAAAATATACAAAGAAAAAAGTTTTACAACAAAGCAAGGAAATAAATGTATCAGAAATAAAATGGACCTTTCTTGTAAGTAGTCATAAGAAAATAAAATACTATTTCAAAAACAATGGAATAAACAAAAAATATTTCAGAATTTTTTTTTTTAAAGCATTAGTATTTTTTTGGTATATGGCAGAAAGGATTAAAACAAGTTGGATTTATTTTAATTTCAGATATCTCCAAAGATATTTTTTATCCCTGGAATGCATGAAACACACAGGTGCTTCTTGTGTTCCAAATAATTCAGTTTAAGGGGTGGATACATCAACAGTTATAAAGTGTTAGAATTATTAACAATTAAAAAGAGCTTTTGTGTTTTTCATTTTATATTTATTTAAATGCACAATATTATTTAATGCATAATAATATTAAAGGTTTCATATTTTGGCTGGTTATGCATGAATTAAACTAAGGTAGGATTTATGTGCTTTGCAAACCTTATATTTAAAGAGTCATATATTTAACCTTTTACAATAGGAAATGCTTTGTGCTCATAAGCAAAAATGTAGATGTAACTGAAATTTTTTTTTACTTCATATAAATGTGTTTGCAAAAGTCCTCCAACGATTTATATATATATATATATATATAGTTTCATGAAGTCCGTTCCCTCAATTCCTATTTTTTCTTAATGTTGAATGAAGTTAATTAAATTTGTTTTTATCTGCAGAAAAAATTAATTTCTTTATAAAAATTAGCTTAGACAAACAAAAACAGATAATCTATTCAAAGCTTAAGAATTGCATTATATATATATATATATATATATATATATATCCTTCCTCCCCCAAATTTGTATACAGGAATTTACCCAAAATAATTTTTATATATTGGATAAATGATTCCAGCTAAAAAAAAAATATAGTGAAGATCTCAGGAATAGTTTAATAATTTGCTAGATTTAATTAATCTTTGTGTTTAGTAAAATGAAGTTTAATAAATGAAGCCTGTTACCAGAATGCATTGCGCACATTAAACAAAATGGACAACATTTTCCTATTTTTCATTTAAGATATCTGAAATCTGATATTTCAACGAATATAGAAAAAAAAAAAAAAATGTCCATTTTGTTCGAGTGTTTGCTTTGATTAGATAAAGGTGTAAAAAGTATTAGTCATCCATTCCTGTTGAAATCCTCTCAAGAAGTTATTAAAATTAAAAATAAAATCAGAAAACCAAAACTGCAGATTGTCTGAAAAAGGTAAATTCTTAATCTCCGTGCAACTTAATGTCTGAAAATCAAATCCTACAATAATTTGATTAAACTCTTTAAAACCCAATGGCATTTTCATGCAATATTAAAGTAACCCAAAACTAGGATCACTCAAATAAATCAACAATAAACTGATTTAATAAAAGCATATCTACTCAAATGCAAGTGTTCGCCTCACTTTTTGATTGAATTAACAAAACATGCATTTTTCTCTCTTTTTTTTTTTCCATTTGAAAAAAGAAAACTTGAAATACATTGGCCTTTAAGGATTAAAGTTTGTCTACAATAAGACTTTCAAAATAACATGAGGAACATTATTTTTTTTTGTTTTTATCTCATTGGGATTCATTTTTTACCTTCACCAGCCGTGTACGATTGAAGAAGTAACATAATGCATGTAGGGACATAAAGTATCTTCTGTTTTTGAGTGTGTGTGAGGGGAGGGGGATAAAAGTAACTTGTTAAAAATAATGAAATGTCAATGGTTAGAAAATAAATTTTAGCTCATTTTATATATATATATATATATATATATATATATATATAAATAAAAAAAGAGCAGTTTACTATCTGGGTTTCATCAAACTTAGATCAAAGATAATGACGAATCTAGTTTGATGTAATCCATGATAGTAAATTTCCACTTTGCATATTCTTTATTTTGCATTCTTTTAGTAATTTCTCATTCTAACTAGTTATTAATTACATATATAAATAATCTAGGTTAAAATATCCAAAAGTAAAAAAAAAAAAAAGTTGAATTTTCACAAGGTTGTTGATCGTGCTCAATTTAAAAGAGAAAGATTTTATTCAACTTACATATATAATTTAGGTAAACAAAGTTACAATAAGTTGCTACAATAAATCTATTGTTCCATTCTTAAAAGACATCATCAGGAAAGAATATACCTTGTTTCTTATTCAAGACCAGTTATTTTAAAAGAAAAATTAAATTTAATCAAAATTAAAACCGCGGTATATTGTCGCCTGATGATGTCTTAAGACTGCAACAATAGATTTATTGTAGCGACTTATACTAACTTTGTTTACCTAAATTGACTAAAATAATCTTTTAAATCGAACACTATCAACAACCTCATTGAAATTCAATCTTTTTTTTAATTTTTTACTTTTGGATATTTTTAAGAGAGAAAAAAAAAAAAATATATATATATATATATGAGACAGAAAACTAAACTAAAATGAGCAAAATCTAATCTACACATGATGCCTAAAAACTATCTAGAATAGTCTTAAAATTTTCATTTACAGCAAAGGTCTTCTTTTCTCTTCAATTATTTTGCATTTTTCATTAACAGAAAACGGTTGAGTGAGGAATGCCATAGTTATTACTTCTGTTATTATCAGTGTGTTTGTCAGTGTGTTTGTCAGGGATGGAGGAATCAGAATTACCACTTCAATGTACACTGTAATCTTTACATTTTCGTTCACTTGGGAGATTAAAAATTTACCCCCCCCCCTTTTTTTCTATATATAAAAAAGTCCAAAAAAAAAAAAAAACAACTAAAAGCTATGAGATTAATTATCAAATGTCGTGAATGAAATGAGAAGCTTTGTCGGTTCCATCTAACAACAGACAATTAGATGCTGATTTTTACGCATTGTCATCCGGTTAAGTTAAGAGTCCCGTCTGCAGAGTACTTGTCGGTGATTTTACTTCTTGTTTTTCTTGCTCTTTTGTTGGGGTGCAACGGTAGAGCTGGACTGGGAAGCTGGCTTCTTTGCAGCAGCGCCAGCATTCACTTTATTTTTATAAGCTTTCAGGACTTTTGCCCTTGTCGCGTCATCAAACACTTTATTGTACTTAGTGAAAGTAGCTCTTCTCGATTTCTCAAATATAAACCTGGAAAAGAAAATAAATTCAAAATGTTATTTTCATTGAAAAAAAAAAATAAATAAAAAAAAATAAATGCTCCCAATAAAAACCATAGATCTACAAAAAGTGTAATGATTATTCATCTCCTCTGCAGAAGGTTAACAACAAGGTCAGATGTGATTTGAAGGAGAAACGCATTCTGGTCAACCAAAAATGCCTTAGCAGTCCCATCGACATTCCCCAGTAGGGATGCCTTAGGCAATTAAAAATAAACTAAGCATTTTTCAAATAAAAAGTAAAGCCCAGGAAAGTGCACCTCGGACAGAATAGGACTTTACTTACGGCAGCAGATAACAAGAAAATCACTGTCAGACTGATGTCGGCAATGTATTGCCTCCTGATATCAATAATAAAATGTTTGGGCCTATATCATTGTATCTGCCATAGTTTAGTAAGAGGGAGAGCTCTTTTTTACTAAACACCATTTTTTCATTGTATATCTTGGTTAAAAGTTTTATTTCCGTAACAACCCATTGCATATTGTAAACAATATGGGTTTTCAAGGTTAGCCACAGTATGATTTCTTATGGTGATTGAAGATTGAAGGATGCATAGTATAAATGTGGTATTTTGGAGAGAGAAGAGTGAATGCAGAAACTAGCTAGATTAGAATAGTTAGCATTAATTCATGAGCCCTCCCTTTTATCCTCATCCAATCCTGAACAACATCAGGTCTCCCTACTAGTTTACCCCCCTCCCCCGGAAAAAAAAACTCAGTTTTCTTATTAAATTATATTTAAAAGTATCACTTGAATTGTCAAAATTCTTTTTTCATTTAACATTTAAAAATGAAAGAAATGGTTTTGCATACTTGTAATTCTCATAAAGATGTCTCATTACAGACACGTAGGACAATGTCTTCATAACATTCTTGGTCTTCTCTTGTAACTTTTCTGACATTTTTTCAAAGAGAGAATTATAATTCGGTGGCGGGACTTTGCCACACACTTCGCCAACAATTTCAGCCAAGCTTGCAAGGATTCGTTTATCTGTATAGTTCTGCATTAACTGAAAGAAAAAAAAAAAAAAGAGCAAAAATATATTAAAAGAAAAAAAGCAAAAAGAAAAAGAAAAAAAGAAAAAAGAAAAAAAGCAAAAAGAAAAAGAAAAAAAGAAAAAATAAATAAGAAAAGCAAAAATAATAAAAAAGCAAAATGAAATAAAAAAGAAAAAATATATAGCCTTGAGTTTGCTTGGTATGAAGATACTATGCGAAATAATAAAAAGCACTATTTGCCCACAAAGATGAGTATGAAATCTTATCAGAAAGACAGCTGTCTAACATGTATAGATATTCGTATAATTACAAGTGCTGAACTTAGTCAGCTAAAATGGTTTTATGTGAGTAGCCACTGGCAGAAAAAAACTGAAATCACAATGAATTTCTTGTGCTTGTTAAGCTATAGAAGACAGATCTATTTTTAAAAAAATATTTTGTTTTAAGCAAAAACAATATTGAGTACTTAATTGTCATGCCTAAAAATAGTAAATAAAAATTACGAAAATCATTGAGTAGAAATTTACTTCTAGTTAAAAGTAATTTTACAGAAAATTGGGTAAACTTGCATTTTCCTTAGATGTTATAAAATAGGCAGTAGGCGACTAAAAGCAGGGGACATAACTCCAAAAAGACTATTTTTAGATTGTGTCATGGCTGCAATATTTGTTGTCTATAGCGATAGACTTTTTTTTTTTTTTTTTTTTTTTTTTTTTACTAAAAACAAAATAGCAATTGTTCTACTAGGTACCGGCAGCCAAAATTTGAAAATCGCCTATGGCTAAATTTGATCCTCTCATATAAAAATACACACAAATACAAGAAAAACAAAACAAAAATCATGAAGATATCTTGTTTAGTCTTCAAGTTATGATCATTTTCATATTTGCAAACGTAGCATGAACATGTTTATATTACGACATGACAAATTTGAAAGCAACTGACAAAAAAAGTAACCGGTAAAAACGTCACAAAAGATGCTTTCATCACTCTTAGTATTAGAAGACAATAGGAAATAAAAGTATAATCATATCTATTTCAATTTCAGCCTTCATCTTTGAGATGTGAAAAGTGAACATTGCAATATTTATAATCGCAAAATCGCACTGGTGGGCACTTTTTGAAGTACCAGCAAATAAAATTGAATTGAAGAAAATTAAATATGACCATGCAATATAATTCTATGCATAGTGGTTATTATGCCTATTTTTATTTCAAACAATTCCAGCTGCAAGTTTTTCATTATAAGTTGATAAAAATACTGATATCTTCAATTTCAATGGTGGAAATATAGTACTGAATGTTTTAAACATATACAAACTTCAAAATCACAAAAACTATTAAAGATACAGATGTGAAATTTTGCATTTAGTCTGTACTTTCGTACTTATGCACTTAGCGAACTGTGCTGAAATAACATTTAGAAAGCCACTCTTCTTAACATGGGGAGGAGAGGGTGTTTTGTAACGCTTCTGAACTTTCAACTAACAATTTAATATAAAAAGCTATCGTAAAACTTTAATTTAATTTGAAAATACTATTTAAAAATAGCACGGTTTCGCTAAGTGCATAACCACCATACTTTCATCTATGGACGACAATAGTTTTTTACGTTTATTCAAACTTTAATTTTATGCAGTCGCATGCCTTGAATTAAATCTCTACCATGCACCAAATCATTTTCAAATAAATACAAAATGCTAGAAACGTGCCGTTCAATTTGCTTCTTGTCTAGCATTTTTTACGCACGTTTGCCAAGTTTGTTTACTTTTAGGAAACTGGTTTAGAATGCCGAATAAACGAATATTTAGATACTCAAACGTTTTAAAATTAAATCACTAGTTTTATAAATGGTTTATTATAAATACTCCCTGTTTATTTCTCCCCTAAAATGATACAATATTAATTTAATTTTTGAAAATAATCCAAAATATCGCTTATTTGTTTACGTTAAAAAGCTGAACACATGCTAACTAAATGTTGCAAAAATACTTCTGAATATTTAAAATATTCAAACGTAATTTTTACAAATTAATGTACAGAAATGGTTTCTTATCGCTTACATTGAAATTGAAGCAGTATAGTTAACTATTTGGTGAAATACCGAAGTCGAACAACTTTCATTCATTGACTCGCACATTTTCACTGTGTTCACGGTTCATGCAATTTTGTCCAAAAGACTCCCGAGGTGTCAATTTTCTTTCGCCTTGTGCATTTTCGCGAATAAAGCTAGGTACAATTTCTTAGCACCATTTTAAAGGAAATTGAATAAACTTTAATTTAATATCACGTTTGCCATGGTTATTATGAATAGTTCATTCACTAGAAGCAAATTAAATCAGAAAAAATTTTTAAAAAGAATTTCCCATATTTTTTTTCTTTATATTTGTTGTAATTTTTATATGTAAATAAAGATCATTCTTTGCTTAATTTGATGCTATTTATAGTTTTTTTTATTGGTCGAATGGCAAAAATTCGCGAGAGTTTTAAATAAGAGGTATGATTTTCTTGATTTTTTAAAAATTAGCAGCTAGCGTTCCACGTCAAAATTTTATCACTTTTGTTGGTGCTATTAAAATAAATCAGTAAAATTGAATTTTTATTCAACAAATACAAAATAAACACCATATGAAAGAGAGAAATTTGCTCTTTCATGTAATATATATTTTATCCAAAAACAAATTCAAACAAATGAAATACAGGCTGGTGAACATAACCTAAAGTTTACCATTTTTTACGAATTCCACTCATTTTTCAGGCTGTTGCCGGTACCTAATTCTACTCAATGAATTTTCATAATTTTTTAATATATTACTATATGGCAATTGAATATAATATCGTTTTTGCTTAAAATGAGATACTTAAAAAAAAAAAAAAAAAAAAAAAATCGATTTGTCGACTTCAGCTTAACAAGCACCAAATTTCTAAACCGGGAAAGTCACAGCACCCTGTGTGTGTATCTGTGTACAAAAACTTGGATGATATGTTAGTAATCAATAATGAAACTGCTTTAAAATAATCTGAAAAATGTTTAATTAGTGAAATTTTAAAGACTGGCAAACTTACAAATCAATCAATAATCACAATGTGAGGGGAAGGAGATGAAATCAATCTTTGATAAAGCAGAAATCGTTTGAAGTTTTAGGCTTCATGGTAAAATTAGCATTTTTAGTTTGCAGAGAGAATTTATAAAAATAAACGGGGGGGGGGGGGGGGGGCAGTGGCCAAAATAAAAACCAGGAAAAGAAAAGGATAAATCAAGAGAAATAAAATCCAGTCAAATAGTGAGAGAAAAAAGATGAGGTATAAGTCTAGTGATTTAAAATGTAATCAGCTTTTTTTCCAATTATATAAGTAAATAAAAAATAACTGGGCCATTAACAGTTCTAGCAATTGAAGTAGAAATTTGCTTTTTCTGAAAAAAAAGAAAAGAAAAAAAGGAAAAGAAAAAAAAAAAGAAAAAAAGGAAAAAAAGAGAAAAAAGAAAAAAAGAGAAAAGAAAAAAAGAGAAAAGAAAAAAAGAGAATAGAAAAGAGAAAGAAAAAATAGAAAAAAGAGAAAAAAAGAAAAGAGAAAAAGAGAAAAAAGAGAAAAAGAGAAAAAAAGAAAAAAAGAAAGAGAAAAAAAAGAGAAAAATTCCGTTAAATAGTGGAGAATTCATATACTTGATATTTGTCTAATTATAAGTGCTGACCTGGGTCAATGGCTAACAGTTTTATAATAGCAATTACAATAAACAATCATACCTGGATATCAGCTACAGGGCCTTTATACAGCACAATTCCACACTGCTGATACAAATCATAAACAATGCTGGTATCGTACATAACCTGAAATTAAACAACATAAAACAAAATACATTTTAAACAGTTTTTTTTGTAAGGGTGAGGTGGGTGGGGGCACTGTTAACTACAGTATGGGTCAAGTGTTTGCTTTTAAGAAAATGCAAAATGTTAGGAATATAATTTTTTTCTTGTTTATTCAGCTTTAAAAAGTTAAATTATATTGTAATTGAAGCAACAACTTTTTCTTTTTTTTTTTTACATTTTCAGGTGGGACATCTTTTTCAATTCTTGTATTAAACATTTTTAATTTTAAAAGGATCATTGGGTACTGTAGTAATTAAATATTAAAAAAATAAATAAAATAATGGAGTTTCCTTAGTGTTGACACTTTGGCAACAAATATATGTACATAAAAAGAGTTGGGTATTTTTACAAAAATTGATGGTGAAAGTGGGGACGGGGAATACTCTTCTCACAGAATGGATAAATATTCATAACATCTTATTTTGATCGGGTACAAAAAATATTTTTGAAGTAAACTCACTTTTTGGCATTTGGTTTTTACAAGTAATTCCTTTAGAAGTTCCTTGGTAGTAGCTGGATCAAACACAAAGACGGTGCCGGGCATCGAGATGAGGACGTATGCAATCTTCATTTTCTGCTTTAAGATGTAAAGTCCAATAATTGCCTGTTGTCTCAGTGGATTCAACCGTTCATCCTTACCATTCTCAATAATGAAAACCCCTGGAAAAGAAAAATTGTAATAAGAACATAATTTAAAGACTGTAAATTTTACATGAATTTATTGTTCGACAAGCTATTCAAATAAGAAATATTAATATTTCATTAATCTGCAGAGTTTCAAAGAAATGCATTTTTCTCATCAGAGGAAAGATATTACAAATGAATATTATAGGGAAGCTATAAATTCACCGGTACGTTCTTGCATATATGACTAGTTTTCATATAATGCAGTTTCAATTTATACCAGCCCCAGCAAATTTCCAATAAGTTCACCACGTCAGGAACACTGGCTGGCCAGGCATAGTGATTCAAGACCACTTCCATTAGGAGTGCAAGACATTCATGGTTCCAACGACGAAGCTCGTAAAGATGAGAGCCTAGAATCAGTTCAATATCCTGCTTCACTATCCCAAGACAGGTTTTGTGTTATTCACCGGAACATTTCTTCCAGCATAGTGGTGGTGCTAGGTCGATAATTTCACAAATTAACTAACCTTGGTGTCGTTGCAAGGAGAAATTTGGGGAACGAATGGATCTTGCAGCAAGTGCAAATTATACTGTGAAAGATGCGTTCCTCTCCTCGGTCTGTTGTGGTGATGATGGACCCAAGATATTTTAACCAATCGGTCTCTTGCAGGGTTTCTATGTTAAGAACACCCAGTTTTTCATTTGGAAGAAGATCAGAATCATGCCAATTATTAAAGCACAAGATTGTATGTTGTCAATGGCTGATTTAATCTCAGTGAAACTTTCACCCAATATGGCACTATCATCAGCCGAGATCCAATATTTGCAGACCACAACTTCGTTACATCATGAAAGTTGGCCAGGGAATTCAACGTGATCCAATTGATGGTGTACTTAAAGAGCATAGGAAAAAGAGCGCATTGTCAGAAGCGAGTGTGAATATGAAAGAAGCACGACTCCTGACCATACACACACAGACTTTAGCACGGATGGAAAGATAGATTTTGATTACGTTAAGCAATTTTGGGGGCATACCAATTGCGCCTAAGAATGAATTGTTAAAAAAAATTATACAAAATGAGTATAAAACTTTTCTAGGCAGCCATTTGTAAAAAATAAGCTGATACAAGTCTGCAAAAATTGAGTATTAGTTTATTTTCTGGAAAAGATAAATTACTTTATAGTTAAGTAATTTTTTTAATTTCAAACATGTTGAAAATAATAAAACTTGGAAAAGGCATGAATTCCCTTATTTCCACAATTTGGACAATGTGACCTCCAACCTTTTCCAAGTGCATTTTCTTTAACTTTGAAATCTTTATGTGAAGCTCGGGGAATCTCTACAGAATTTCGGGTTTGTATTACTGTACACAGATTCGAAAAAGTTGTCAAAAAACAAATATATAACAAATAAATGTTATCAAAAGCAAGATAAGTTACTTTTCTACCAAACTGGATATATTTTTCGTGCTTTTATTCAATGTAACATGTTTATTCAGCTCGAAAACCATAGTGTTTACCGATGTATTGGAATATTCAAGATGGAGTCTGATTCTCTCTTTAACACGGTAAGTTTGGGAAAAGATGTTATAAATAAAAAAACGGATAAAATACTGTTAAAAACTCGCTCAATATATGTTACCGTGACATAGGTTGACATATATTCGGCGGGTTTTTAATAGTATTTTTATAGTTTTTTTATTTATAACACCTTTTTCCAAACTTACGGTGTTAAAGAGGGTGTGAGACGCCATCTTGAATTTTCGAATACATCGGTAAACACTGTATGTTTTTCGAGCTGAATAAATATGTTACATTGAATAAAAACACAAAAAATATATCCAGTTTGGCAGAAAAGTAACTTATCTTGCCTTTGATAACATTTATTTGTTATATATTTGTTTTTTGACAACTTTTTTGAATCTATGTGTACAGTAATACAAACCCAGAATTTCAAATTGGATTTTATTATGTGGTAGATTGTTCATGTTCTATCAGCCATGGACTAATGTCACAAAAGACAAAGGGGTTGATTAACAATCAGATATAAGTGACAGTCTTCAAGGTTAGGGTGGGGTGGGAGGATAAAAAAGTATGTATCTCTAGTGACTTGCTTCCTCACAAGAAGCAGTTAGACATAAAGTAAGTTTTTAATGTGAGGAAAATACATCTCAAAAAGGGCATTTCAAATTGGGACAACAAAAATTAAATTAGTTCAATCTAGGATTTCTTAGTCATTGACAGAGGACAGAAAAGATAAAATGTATTAGAACAAATACAAAACTTTGCTCCTAGCCAAAGAGAAATGTCTTATAAAAGTTAGTGAATGAAGGTACACCAGAAAATGCCCGGATGAATGTAGTCTGTACAAGTCGTAACAATAATCTTTCCCTCATCTTCTTCAGCCAACCTTAAACCAAAGATCACCAGTCAATAAATTGTAAAAAAATTTTACCATGCCAGAAAGCTTTCTACTCTAATAGTTTCTTCCCTCAAACAGCTAGACTTTGTAATTCCTTTCCCACTACTTGCTTCCCTGACTGTAGCGATATGCAGCAGTTTAAATGTAATGTAAACCAACATCTTGTTATCAGCCCCCTCATGTTCAAGTGGCGATATACGTTGCTTGAGGTGAATGTGAGTAAAATAAAAAAAAAAAATAAAAAATAAAAAATGTCCAAAAACATTTAAGACCTTTATACAGTTGTCATTTTTTTTACCAACGACCTGGGGATATAAAAGTTTACTAAAATATATTCATATTTGGATTCTTCAGATAACTGTTCTCATCTTGAGCATTATTTTCACATTTCAGTCGATGTAACCACCGATCTTCTTGAGGTATATCTTGTCAAACTTTGAAGCCTGCAATCTGCATGGAATTTCAAATGGAACCCTTTCGCCAAATCTCTACATCCAACACCTTTATATAATCCACAGGGTAGCATGCTCTCATTTTGTCAGCCATGGCTGGATAATAGCCCTAAGTAATTAGCAATTGTATTTTGAATCTTGCCCACACTGAGGATTGAACCTTTAATCTCCAGAAAACTAACTTATTTCTGAATTTTGCCAAGTACTTTTTCCATTTTAGCCACAGGTTGTGAAACACTTGAGATGAGAACAGTAATCCGAAGAATTCCAAATAATCAATCCTCATCTTAAATTCAGAAACATAAAATATATTTTTTTAAAAAAATGTCAAAAAATGATACAGACAAGTCGAACAGCAAGTTAGAAAAAGAAACAAAGTTGTCTCAACTCGAAAGCCACATAGGAAAAAAAAAATTTTAAAATGAGAAAAATATAAAAAAAACCTGAAAAATTTTTGGAGAGAGATTGGAAATCAGAACATTCCTTTATCTGTGATATAAAAAAGACAACCCCCCCCTCCCCCAAAAAAAGGAGAAATACAGATTCATCAAAATGTTTTGAAAGGAATAGGGTTTGAAATTCTGATTAAATTGGAAAGATAATGAAAGTTTAGAAAATTTGTAGAAAAATTGATCAAGTGATATGACGCAAGACAAGTATTGGTTAATGCTAAAAAACGGCTTATTTTTGACTCCCACTTTCTGTTTAACAGAAGTCATGCCAGTGTTATACCGAGCAAAGGTCCCCTCTGATAAATACTTATGTAATTCAAGTTTAATTTTAAAATAGTGTTTAGATTAAAATGCTTTTCTTCAGTATACACTGTCAAAACTTCCACTTTTGTTTAGCAAAAGTCAAAAAGAAACAATTTTATTTAACACAACTATTTTATATGCACAGAAGGGAGGATAATCAACAGAAAACAAGGACACACAGGGTTAAAGGGTACACAAAAGTACAGGTACCGTTCAATCGTTTTATGTGTGAAATGAATAAAAAATCAAATCAACATTTAATACAAAAACTGTTGCTTTTGTTTCATTGATTCAAAGGAAAATCATGAGATTTTGAAGCAGAATGTTCTATTTTCAGTTCTTTCTTCTTATAGTCCCTTTCTTCCTGACCTCGATTCGCGATACTGAGTATTTCCCTTCTTCACCCTCTTCCTGAAACGAACAACACAAAATCTCTTACCGACCGAAGCAAATGAAAAAATACTGCCCACACAAAAAAAATTTGACAAATTAATGTAAATGAGTACAAACCGGATTTCCTGTACCATCAAGCAGACAGTTTCATTTTTGCATTAGACATGATAGCGTTTGGCTCGTCATAAATTGTCTACAGATTTATAATTCCAGACAATTCAATGCTCATCATACAAGTCAACAAGCGTTTTAAGTGTGGTGTAACAAATTCCAAGAACGACTTACTTGGTGGAGTTATTTTTGGTAGATCCATTTTGATTTCTTTTTTAACAGTCTTTTTACTCTGCGCTTTTTGCGTGACAGTTCCCGTATTCTTTGATGAATCTACAATAGAAATTAAAAAAAATATATACAAACATTTTATTCAAATGAATAAAACAAAGTTGTATGCGTGTCAATGGAACGGGTTTTATGAGTTGCACAAATAAAATAAATATAAGCATATATTGCATATTATAAAAAATATTGGATGGATTTCATTGCTGATTAGTAAGAGAAAAAATTAAAGCATCTTAAAGTGGTTAGCTTCCAAAATTACAGACTAGTTTTGTCCGTTTTTCATAATGGTGACAGAACAAATTCATGTTAGATATGGGTTGGGGAACGCTGAAAGGTCTGCTGGTCGACAATCATTATCTTGATCGTTATTAATATTTGTAAAAATAGAATGTCAGAAAGAATGTTATAGTGAAATAAATTTTTTTTTATCAAGGCCCGAAGGCCACTCAATGAGATAGTATTGTAGTAATCATTAGTATTGGGGGTTTTGATAGAGTGTCTTAAGGGGGTGGTTTGTCAGGAGTTTGTTTATGTTGGACTTGAAGATGTCCAAGTTGTAGTCAGGTGGGAAACAGGTAAGCGGCAGAGAGTTCCACTGGCGTGCAGTTCTAAGAAAGAAGCTTTGCTCATGGAATCTACGTTTGGATTTAGGCACAGATAAAGAGTGGGGAAAATTGACAGTAGTTTCAGCCAGACGGGTGTTTCTCATGAAAGATTGGTGAGGGGGGATGAGGGATTGGAGCTCAGATGAACACCTGCCATGGAAATAGCGATAAAACAAAGACAGGCTTGCAAAGTCTCTTCTGTGGGAGAGAGGTTGCAGGGAAGAGAAAAGGGCATCCCCCACTAAACCACGAAGTCTATTTTGTACTCTGTCAAGGCAGGATAGGCTGTTTTTAGCAGCTCCTGCCCAGATGTGGCAGTAGTACTCCATCCTTGGACGTACTTGGCTTTTATACAGATAGAGAATTGCATCAGTAGGGAGATATCTTCTGGAGCGTTAGAAGGATCCCACCATTTTCCCAGCATCCCTGGCAACAGATTTGATGTACGTGTTCCATTTCAGATCAGGAGTAAAGGTCAAACCCAGAAGCTTGTCAAAACATGGAGCCTCTCCAAGACGAGAACCATCCATTTCAATTGATTTATTTACAGATAAAATTATTTATGTTAAAATGATTTAATAGAAAAGAATGTTAGAACACAAACAATCTCAGTCAGACGTAGAGGTCACATAAGATGACTTGGATCTTAGGAGATAGTTTGGAAACACGTATCAGTTAGTCAAGAGTTGGGAGTCACAGAGTTAGCAGACTCAGTCAGAGTCCAAGGAAAAAGACGGTTGTGGACAGCAATGGCTCTGAGTAAGGGGAAATATGAATAGTAAGAATCTAGGACCAACATTGCAGCTTTCGAATGGAGGAAATATTCGGTCAATTAAGCTGCTGTAAATATTACCAAGACTTAGAGTTGTACGAATCTGCGTTTGCAGCTTTTCCGAAGATGTCAAATCAAAATGGGAATAATGGACGAGATGTTCCCAATTGACCAGATGTTGAAACCCAAATACGTGTTATCCTTTGTGTTGTAAAGGTATTTATGTATATTCTTGTCCCACCATGAACTGTATTTAAATGTACATACACACACAAGAAACTTCAGACAATCACAACACTAGATGTTCATAGACAAACGCACATATATATTACAAGATGTATGTGTGTGTGTGTGTGTATATATGTATATGTTGTAACAGAAATGTGTAAGGAAAAATTCAAGATGGCGCCCGACTCTCTCTTTAACACGGTAAGTTCAGGAAAAGATGTTATAAATGTTGCAGCAATTCAATAATCTTTATACACCGGTTCTGCACGGAATCCAACAACGGTAAAATATCCTCACACGGCACAAGAAGCAACAGCCACACGATTCCCCAGCCAACTCAATCGTCGCTCTCCCAACGTCTTTTTCCTCACCCGCTTTTATCGTCGTTCTAGGCCGGCTAAATTTGCATATTCCGAGACATCATACTTTACCAAAGACGGCGGCCGCCATCTTGGTCTTTCTTTTCTATTTTTGGTCGGTAACGCTGAGCTGGTCTCGAGGTAAGTCTTTTCCCCTCATCCGTCTCTCCCACGTACCCACACAACACGCAAACACGCGGGCGCTTATCTCCTGGATGCACGTTACATATGTATAAAATAAAAATACCAGCAATGGTTGACGTTATGTTGTTTTGAATAAAGAAGAAAAAAACGAATTAATTTATGAAATAATCAATGTTTCATCCCTATTGCAGAGGACATCTTCAGGATATTAAAAAGAAAAATGTATAAAAAGAAAATGATCATAGACCATACGAAAATGAAAAGAAAATAGTGTTAGAATCTTACTATATATATATTACACATACACACACACTGCTACATAACACATCCACCATACTAAATATTAATTTGGTTTCTGACTTTTGCTGATTATTTTGCAAATAAATATTAGTTTGCTTTCTGATAACCACTCTTTCAAGGTTTGTTTGTAGGTTGTGTTTTTTTTTGTTTTCTACAGGGTGGTAGTGCCAGCCAAACACGGTTAAGGGAAGACATATTTTACTTTGTAAAAAACAAAATGTTCATTAAAAATGAAAATAAAATATATTACAAATTAAAGATTAAAATCATCTGGAAAAAACAGAAAAATATTTGCCCTGTCACCGCTGTGAAAAGTAAAGCTGGTTGATAAAATTTGTCGGCCATTTTAGGATCTAATCGCTTTAATATGTAAATTGGTGAGAGATTTAAATAGATAATGAAAATCCGTACATAGTTATGATTTATTTATATAAAACTAGAACCCCACCGATTTATCACGTCAGTATTTGTTACATCCTCCGATTAAATGACAAAAAAAAGTTGGAAGCATAAAGAGATTTAAATACCAAACAGGATGTCTACATTCCTTTATCTAGCAACATTAGAAGATTCATATTTAACTTGAGGGACCTGTGAAAATTCCACACATTCATATGTAATATATTGATGTTC
Source organism: Euprymna scolopes (assembly GCF_053919585.1). Lineage (NCBI taxonomy): Eukaryota > Metazoa > Mollusca > Cephalopoda > Sepiida > Sepiolidae > Euprymna > Euprymna scolopes. The sequence continues at coordinate 54,565,231 of NC_136517.1, forward strand.
AGCCTAAATGGAGATGCTCTGATATTATTGTAGTGGCATAATCGTGTTCATACACTGGTTCTCGTCAGATCACCAAAGTTAAGCAACATTGAGCCTGGTTAGTGACCATTTGAGAATTCTAGGCACTGTATGTGCTCTCCGCTCATCTCAGCATTTGTTTCCTGTCGTCCTGTAAATACATTCACTTGCCACTGATATTTAACAATGTCGACTCGGGATAGGTGTGGTTGGAGATTACGCACCTCCTGCTACAAAAATTTCACACGCAGGCACCCCTTCGTGGGTACCCATAGTCTGTCAAAGACTGAAGAAGCTCCCCGCCCCCTTTTTTGTTTTAAATTAAGAGTGCAAAAGTATTTATCTAAACTAACAGGAACACCCAGCACAGCCCGGTCGTAGAGTACACTTAAATATGATATTGTAATTCTTGCAGATTCCGTATGTATCATTATAGAGTTAATGTTCAATTGATTTTTACATATTATAAAGTTGTGATTTCAAAAATAAAAAAAATATATCCATATGACTTGAGTGCATCAGCTTGAACCGAAACCAAGACTTATGAAAAAAATACATGTATATATAACTTGAGTTCCTTCAGGTGTAATCGAAACCTAAACCAAAACTTCTTTGCTAAAATTATTCATTACAAGAAATGGAAGTCCAAGAAAATTAAACGACAGTCACTCGGATGTAAGCGTGACACACAATAAATAACACACACACTATCCTATTAATAGATTATAGCGTGACACCACATGTCCCTCGCTTGACAACTCGCTGACCCCAACGTTGTGTGCATAGACTTGTTCTTTTGTCTTCTTTTGTTCCAGTTCTGGCTGTGTCGCCATCATTGCGGTTGCCAAGACCCACACAGATTTGCAAGCATAAAAAAATAAAACAAACATAACTCCAAGAAAAACACAGACTCCAATGCTTTCTATACATATTTGTTGGAATCTGGGTGCGTATGTGACCCCCCCCCCCCACACACACACCGCCAACCCTTTAAGTGCTAAAATTCCTATCTAGGCTAGGTTTATCAGTCGGCTGGTCAATTCATTTCTCCATCTACTCCAAGCCACAAGCTGTCTTTAACTGTGTTTAAACTGCAACTACCATCAAGCGTCCAACTATCGCCAATCGTTGCCAAAATTTACTCCCAAATATCATCAATCAGATACTGTCGTAAAAACATTGTAACACCTCCTGTCAATCCTAAAGTGCCCACAAACCAAATCTTAATATATCTATATCCATTGTTCAGTCCTTTTATTAATTTGCTTGCTACACCTTGACCAACAATCCCATGTCAATCTTGCCTACTCCAATGACCAACCTCATCTATTGTCCTTTCACCAACCCTTTTTCCTATTTCTTTTGTTATATTTCTTTTTTCTTTTACTTCACAACATTTGGGGGTAGGCGACACTTATAGTATCACAATAGAATGAATGACATCAGCAATTTATATATATATATATATATATATATATATATATATATATATATATAAATTATCATTTCCAAAACAAAACACATTGTTGACTTTATTATAGAATAGATTTCTTTCAATATTCATTTCAGGCAGTAGGGTAAGCAAGGTGATTGTCTGATCTGTTAGTTTCTTTCTCATTTCTCAAAACGAAAATGGTTTCGTCTAGGAGCTAAAGAAAGGCATGCTGCCGAAATAAAAGTAGACACACACATAATTCTTTCTTACGATATGTGCATTTTCATAAATAAAACTTTAATATGCTGATAAGGAGAATTTGTTATCTACTGGAAATTTGATAAAATGTAATTCCATAATGAATAAAGCTGGAATTGCACAAACGTCCATACATAGAAAAGACATTTTTCCAAAATTTGATTTAAAAATGTATCATGTCATCCAGGATGAATATATATTTTGGCAAAAAAAAAAATCAAGCTCCTTTAGTAAAAGTCATTCATTTTCTTGATAATTCTATTTGATTTTTATCAATTTAAACGAGCAGTTAAACTCCAACTCGGGCACTTTTTATGAGTTGTTCCAGACAGGCTCTGGGTATCACTGATGCTCATGGCTTTACTCAATTGAGGTTCAATCCTATGTTGCATCCAGCCACATGGGAAAGATGGTGGATAGAAACAATCAAGACAGAATACAAACCATAGTTTGTCCGTCAGAAAAAGACTATCTGATCATCCTACAGATGATGGATGACATGATGGGAGTTGGTTTAAAGTGAAGCTGGTTGTTGCAGAGTCAGCCTGTCTTGTTCCAACCAGCCAATACAGTGGCAGGACAAGGTCAAGACAGCTAGAGGTCAGGTGGGATATAGGAGCTGCTAGAAGTGTTGACAGCCTCCTACATGCAACATATAGTATTTTCAAATGAGCACCCATCTAATACTGGCCAGGGTCAACACATGAGGCGCTCCATGCCAGTAGCTCAAATATCTGTATGGTACTTCATTCTTCCATCCATGCTCTATCTTTTGAGCTGGTTTACTAAGCACAGTTATCCCTTGAAATAACACGGTGAAATGAACATGTTCTTACTAGCAAAACGAGCTCTCCGAGGCCAGTAACCAATGACAGCTGAGCTACCAGGAGGAGATACAGCATTAGTTGGTCTCCCGGTGTTAGTGCCACATTTGTCAACAGTGAGATGCTTTTCAGTAATACTCTGCTGTAGTTTTGTTTTCAGTTGAAATAATCCTCATTAGAGCAAAATTTCAACAAAGACTGAAGTAGAGCCTGGTGTGTCAGGCTATACTCTTAAATGCCGAAAAAGTCTAGAAAACTGGGAGAAAACTGCATTATTTTGTTGGGTGCTACAGACTGGATAAATTTAAAGAATGGTTACATGGCCATAGGTGATTCTTGAATCCGGTTGCTTGAATTAAAGAGTCATTAATAGACAGACGATAGTAAGTACTCTGATACCATGTGTTCCTCTACTGTTGAGAGGGCATGCACTGGCTCACAAGTATAAAAAAATAAAACGAGACACAAAAAGAAAACCCCAAACTCCGACACTTTCTGTAAATATCAGTTGCACTCTGAGTATGTGTGACACCAACTTTCTAAACGCTAACATTTATATCTTAGTTTTTCTGTCAAGGTCAAGTCCATCAGTTGGTTGATCAATATATCTCAAGCTCCTAAAACTCTTGATCTGGCACAAGCCACGACCTGCTTCCATTGTGTCCGACTCGCAACTGTGTCCAACAGGCAAGTTAATAATTACATGAAACCTGTCTAACTTGCAAAATTCATGGTCACACCTAAAACTGCCCACCACTATCTCTAAATATATATCTTTTATGTTTGGTCTTTTGTTCACCACACCCTGACTAACAATCCTATTCAGCCTCTTTTGTCTTTTGCCGGTGAACAACTTTCTCCCCAATATTCTGCTGATAAACCTATTTCTCCTTTCTTTTGCCATACTTCCTTTCTCTTTCTTTCTCCATTTCACGTCACTTGGAGAGGGAGTGAAGAACGCTGATAGTATCACAGTTTATCTGATGTTATTAAAAGAGGAAGGGGGGGTACGATATACAAAAAGAGAAGTAAAACGTTTCTTAAATTCAAAGAATAAAATCAATTGTACAAACCTGAAGATTTTTTGTCCTGATTTTTGGTTTTCTTTGTAGAATCAGCAGCATTCTTCTTAGCACCAGAGTTTACGGCCGCGGAAGACTTTTCACCCTTTTTCTTGCCCGCTGTGTCTGCCTTGTTTCCAGCAGGTTTTGCTGGAAAGAATGAATACGGGAGTGATTAGATCTTGATTTTTATTCATTTTCGTTTAAATTTTCATCTTTCTTTCCATTTATCCAAACTATATTTATATCAAAACACCTTAGGCTTATTTAGTCTAATTTATACATAAAATATTTTCAAATACTTTATACCGAACAGAACATGGCCTTGTGCCTAATTTTGTTTTGAAAACATTTTGTTTGCAGAATAAAATATATAAATCCAGAAGCTTCATCTATAATATAAATCTTACCTGTTTGTTTAAATGTATGTATGTTTGTATGTTTGTATATCTGCCTAAATCTTTCGACAGAGGTGACAGATTTTCGCGAGATCAGTATCATTTGAAGCTTGACCCTTTGGACGATATATCGAAAAATTGGCTAAAAACATTAATTCCTTGCTCAACTGGGCACTTTTCTATAGGGAGAGGTTGCTTTTCTCACAGATATTTTCCAAAGTCATCCCCTCTTTTTGATTGACTAGCCTTAATTTAAACCTTCGTCACTTCTGGTTTGGTGATAGACGCAACGGCAAAGACGTCACTTTTTTTTTTTTTTTTTCACATTCTTTTCCTCCTTCATGGCATGGGTTTGAACCTGCCTCCCTACTACCACTTTTTTTTTTTGCTCAACATACACCTCCAAACACCCGGGCAACGTCAGGCACCCAGGCTAGTTTGCATATAATTTTAAGTAAAGAAGGTTATTTTTTTTTTTAACTTAATTTTTTCTGGACAGAATGAAGATATATATATATAATAGCAGAAAAATTCGATGTTCCCTAGGATTGAATGATGATCAATGAATCTTTCTAACTCCCCATATTTTTTATTGTCATCAAAATTGGTAGATTCACCCATTTTTTGAATCAAATTAATTGATTGCCTGCTTTAGTTGAGGACCCATCACAATGCACTGAGAGGAAGCTTTGCATGCCTTCTCATAGTGACTTAATCAACAAATTGTAGTCTATATTGCACTGTAGAGAACCTACTATTGATTTTATAAAATTATTTTTATATAATGGCTTGAATTAAAATTTAAAATACAAAAAAGTATCATGGTTCAATGTGTTCTAAACAAAAACATTCATTTCAAATGTGCCTCTGTTATACCAAAGAATCTACTGTTGAATATATATGCTGAATCTTTCTGCTTGTGTGGCAATAAAACTTTAAATGCACTTGTAATGTTAGGCTGTATAAAATGTTAATTTTTGTCAAAATCGCCTGTTCCTTCTTTCAGATTTTTTTGATTATTGATACTTATCGAAAACATTTTTTTAAGAACACTACCAGGCACATAAAGTACATTTGTGTTAACTTTTGTAAAAATCACCCGAATCGCTAGAGTCCATAGAGAATAAACTCAGACACAAAGTTCCTTTTATGTAATAGTAATTATATATATATATATATATATATATATATATATATATATATATATATATATATATATACTTGTATTGTTGCTGCTGCCAAAGACACCTTAGATAATGCATGCTTCAGTTTGTAAAATGTTTTGATGAAACTGATTTCGAACACAATCGGAGCTGAAATATGTATACACATAGGTAGCAAACAATATTTGTCTAAATAAAGGAATTGATACTATATATATATATATATATATATATATATATATATATATATATATATTAGATCTTGTATTGTTGTTTTCTAAATGTTAATCAAATGAAACTTCAGTGCTTATAAAATAATGCTTCATAATAGAGCTGTATTTTAGTATAAATTCCTTTATTATAAAAGCATTTTTGCCTACATATTTCAGTTTGTGAAATGGACCGATGAAGCATGATTTCGAATGTCATCGCAGTGTAAATATGTATGCACATATGTAGTCAACGAGATTTGTATAAATTAATATATATTAAATTCATTTATACAAACAAACGGCTACATATGTGCATACATGTTTCTGTAATTTCCCCGTTTCAGAGAAATCACGTCATCAGGCCAAGGATATTGCAAGCAAGGTCCAGAGGTTTATAATTATATAGATTAATCTAAATTTGGAGATAATCATTGTAATAAGAAAATAAAAACAAAAATTTATTTTCATAACTTTAAAAGAAAAAAAAGTGCAACAAAAACATTCATACTTACCAGCTGATTTCTTTTCACCTTCAACTTCTTTTGGAGATTTCTTTTTTTTCTTACTCTCAGAATTCTTAGCATCTTCATTTTTGTTTTCTTGTGGCGTTTTCTTTTTCTTTGGATTGCTGGCTTCCTTATCTAGAAATTTAGAGAAAACATATATAAAGGAGAAAACTAAGTTATGATGGTTTCAAAAAGTTTTGCAATTTGCAACTATCCTACTATAGGCTAATGGCCAACCAACTTTCCACATATAGAGAAAAGCTCTCTCTTGGTTAAGCCATTTCCTGCCTTATTGCACTGTAGTTTTAATCCCAAAGCCGTTCTATTTTCCAATGACTGACGGTTTTGCCGTCAATCCATGGTTTGACATGATCTCTTACCCTCTTTGCAGTCATCTCGGTTTCGTCTACCATTATATCATCGATGTAAGAGCTGGTATCTCTTCATCATATCTTTGGCCAACACCATCTTAAGAACTAGTCATGATTTTCAGTGCAAAATTCCGTCCAAATCTTAATCTGGTCAAACAATAGACTTGACCTTTATACTCTACCAATCGATACTTTCGTCTACGTGAATTTGGAGGTAGGCCAACTTTAGGTCCACAATTTTTTGTTGCCTGTTCCATTCTCCTTCAGTTCCTCATGACTTTTTCACACATGTCGATTCCATCTTTTTTGTGACAAACTACATACTGGTTTAATTCCCGGAAATCCAGCACTGGCTTAACTTTCTTAATAGGTTGGACCATGGCCATGAGTGGCAAAATTCCTCCAACTTTCCCTGACCACAGGATCAATATTCCTTCATCTATTTACCTCTTAATTTCTTTCTCAAACTGCAACCCTATATCTCCTTTCAGTGTACTTTCATAGCAGCTAATCCGATTTGTCAATACAAATCATTCTGTGGTCCATCGCCTTTATCATCCATTTATCACCATCAAAGCAGGCTCAAAAGTCCTCATCCTCAATTAAACATGGCCTGAGTTTTTGCGGTTGGATGGTATTGCTCCTAGTTGCACTTCTTATCATTATTATCTGATTGCCAAACTTCACTTGGCCTTTAGCAATGGTAGCTCCACCCAATTGGTCTATCACATCCAGACCCAGTACCATGTCAATTCCTGCAGTTTTGCCACCAACTTCAACTTGTTAAACCACGCGACCACATCGCCTTCTCCACTAAACGGCCTCAAAATGTTGCTGCTTAACCATACTCACTAGCCCATTTTCGTCGTTGAGCTGAAATAGTTTGCAGTTAAATTTGCTGGTATTATTAGACAGCAAAGTCCTCAGAAAAAATTCCCAATAATTTTGTTCTCCCAACTCGCTATTCTCAGTATCAAACTCCAATGCATATGTCAGAAACTTACTTCTGCCAAAAAGAAAAAAACACAGGCTTTTTATTTGAAAAACCGACTGTCTCCCATTTGCAAATTTTCCCCAAATCTTGTTATCTCACGAGACCACCAGTCCATAACTAGCAGGAGCGGACCATTTTTTGTTTTGTTTGTCTTTTTCCCTTTCCTTAAACGGATGACATGTTGTACCAGGTCAGGTTTGTACTACTTTTTATTCACAAAACTAATGATCATGCACTTTAGTGCTTGAAAGAGAGTTCACTCCCTTACATATATTGTCACCTTTTATTTTTAGGGATATATATATATATATATATATATATAAAAAAGCATCCAATTCACACAAGATCCTTATAGCTTAGTGTTTAAGTGTCTCTGAGGTCAAAGTTTAAAATCCTACCATAGTCAACCATGCTGACGAGCTACAATAATAGTGAAACATGACTATATATAAAAAATATTTGAAACTAGTGATTGCTTATTCCAAGCATGAATTTAGATGACAATTTTATTTATTTATTTTTTTATTTCATGCTCACCTTGTGAATTACTTTCTCCTGCAGTTTCCTTTTTGGATTTCTTGGCCTTATTCTTAGAATCTTCGTTCTTCACATTCTCTTCAGAACCCTTCTTTTTCTTTGGAGCACCAGCTTCCTTATCTGCAGAACAAGAGCATTTTTTTTTATTGAGAAAAAAAATAATTTTATTTTTATATTAATAAAGAGTAAAGATTTTCACAAACATTTTCACTCCCTAAAGCAGGTTTCACGCAAATCTCTACAATTATATAAATGCAACTTTGTGTGTGTGAGTTGGTTCCTTATAGACTCCAAAATGGCTGAACAGATTTTCTTTAAAATTTACAGAACTTTAGTGTATAAGTCTGGAAGTGATCTTAGTTAAGTTTTGTCTCAGGATATCCCTGATAATTACCAATAATCAAAACTGTTGTTTTAATTTAGCCATCATCTTTTCCCATGCCGTCACTTAGCAACAATGATATAACAGGCCGTCAAAATTCTACTGTAGGTAAGTTGATAGCATTTGTTTTGGGGGGTTTTTTTTTTTTGCATGACGTGGTCTGTAGGTTCAAACTCTGCATGTAAATTTCTTAATTCTTTTTCATTAACTGCAAAGAATTTTATAAGACTTGAAAATTTACGTGTTTTTTACTTTATTGCATGACATGATCTGTAGGTTCAAACTCGGCACATAAATTTCTTAATGTTTATCTTTTCGTTAATTTCATATAAAATAATATTAATTTTATATAAAATAATTTTATAAAAGAAACAGCAGGTTCTCTAGAGTGCAATGTAGAATAACATATTTTGGACTAAGTTACTGCATGGAGGCATGTGAAGCTTCCTCCTGGACGGTTTCACGGATTCCGATGACAAAAATATAGGAGTGTGAAATATTTGTTGACCATTTAATCCCAAGCATCGTCGGGTCTCCCTGCTAGTTATGCTTACGTTTCATTCCTGTTTACAAATTTACTGTTAAACTGTTTCTCTCGAATGCGTACTCCCACACTTTTCTATCATTAAGTCATTCTAGTTCACTAGTCTTCACCATATTATTTCCTTAATAGATTGTGTTTTCTATACATATTAGCGGGTTTACCCGGCATTGCCCGTGTGCTTGTTGGTGTAAAAGAAAAAGAAAAAGTTTTGGTAAGTAGGTAGGTAGGCTCAAACCCGAAGCCTTGTGGCGAAGGTGGAAAAGAAAGGGGGGGGGGACTGGCATCTCACCCGCTTGGCCACGAGAGGAATTTTTTTATTTTTTTATTATTTTTACACAGTGATCACCACTTATCAAGGCCCGGAAGCCACTCAGGGATAAGGGCTATTGCAAGTACATTACGTTAGTGTGGAGATTTGATGAAGTGTTTACTTAAGGGGGCGGTTCATTAGGAATTTGTTAACGTTGGACTTGAAGACATCCAAGTTGTAGTCCGGTGGGAAGCAGGCAGACGGAACAGAAAAAAAAAGAAAAGCGTTTTAATTTAAGATTAAAAAATTAAATGACAGGTGCATGAATTTAAGGAGGTCAAGCATCACGCCATAGAAGGAGTGAAATCCTGCACTTAATTTTTGCTGCAAGGCAGTTTTTTTGGTTTTGTTTCTCCAAGACATTACGGGGGAAACCAGCTTCCCATAAAAAGAGGAGTGTCCAAATGAATAGCAATTGTCTGATAAAAGGGGTCTCCCCCCCTCATTGATCAAACCTCATTGCTTTTCTGGATGTCCCTAGCACGAGTGCCAAGGAGTTTGTTTATGCTACAGATTCATTTTCGCTTTTATACTTACAAGCCAAAGAAACACGCGTAAACCAAGAATTATCGCGAAAATAGCGTATAAAAGTCGTTTAAATAAAGGATAGACATGACCTCCCTTTGAAATCGTAGATATTTTAATTTAGATAGTATATAAAAAGTTCTAAGAATAAGTGACCACCTTGAGCCCCACCCCCACCAGAAAAAAAGCCTTTGGTGGACATAGACAAAAAATGCACACACACACACACACACACACACACACACACACACACACACACACACACATTTTCGCTTTTATATAATAGACTAGTAGGGGTGCCCGGCGTTGCCCAGGTGTTTTGAAGATGTAAAAGAAAAAAAAATTTTTGGTAGGAAGGTAGGCTCAAACCCGAAATTGTGACACGAAGGTAGAAAAGAAAGGGGAAAAAACTTGACATTTTGCCTGCTCAGCCACGATGGGAGAGGAATTGAAAACCGTTTTAATTTAACGATTAAAAAGTTGAATGACAGGTGTGTGAATTTAATGAGGTAAAAAATCACGCCATATGGGGAAACTTTGGCTGCAAGCCAGTGTCTGCGTTTCCCACAAGATGTTGAGGAAAACCAGCTCCCCATAAATAGGGGAATGTCCAAATGAATAGCAACTGTCTAATATAAGGGGTTTCCACCCGCATCGATCAAACCTCGTTGCTTTTCTGGACGTCCCTGGCCAAGTGCAAGAGAGCTGCTTCTGCTAAGGGTTCAGTTTCGCTTTTATACTGAAAAGCCAACGAAACATGCGGTGAAAAAAAAAAACAAAAAAGTTCGAAAATAGCGTATAAAAGTCGCCGAAATTAAAGATACACACAAGCTTGTTTTGTAAATCTTAGATATAATAATCTAGACAGTATGTAAAAAGTTTTAAGAATGACTGCCCCCACTGAGCCCCCCCCCCCATTTCAAAAGCCTTTGCCAGAGTGGCTTCTGGGCCTTGATAAGTGGTGATCACTGTGTAAAAAAAAAAAAAGACATACACAAAAAATACACACACACAAACATTTTCGCTTTTATATCATAGACTAGCGAGGAGTACCCGGTGTTGCCCAGGTGTTTAGAGGTGTGTGTGTGTGTGTGTGGGGGGGGTTAAAAAAAAAAAAAAAAAAAAAAAAAAAAAAAAGTAAGTATGAGGATCGAACCCGAACCGTTGAGGCAAAGTTGTAAATTAAAGTGTGAAAAAAAAAAAGAAAAAAAAGTGCGACGTTAACGATTGGGCCACCGCAAGATGCTAACGTTTGAATTTATTTAATTACTTGGATTTGGCAGGTGCTCATTTTAATGAGTTAATGGGTCAAGTTTGACTGCGGGATAGTATTTCATTTACTGCTGAACGCTTTTTTCCCCCCAAGATGTTATAGGAAAAAGACTAACACGCATGCGGCGAGCGACAAATGTTGAATATCTCCCCGAAACCGAGCAAATTAAATAGACAGGCGAGCTTCGTTGTTAACTATGAGATATTACGATTTATATGTGATATAAAAAGTTTTAAAAAGTTGTGAACCGACCGACCGCTTCTCTGAAAAAAGCCTTTTGTAGACATACAGAAAAAGCAAACACACATACATACATTTTCGCTTTTATATATATAGATAAAGGGCCAAGTGTGTGTGTGTGTGTCTTGCAAAAGCTTTTGACAAAGGTGACAGATCCTCACAAGATTTGTATCGTTTTACAGCTAGACTCTTCGAACGACAAATATAAAAAAAATTGGCCAAAAACATTAATTCCTTCACCCTAAACTGGGCAGTTTTCTACAAGGAGGGATCGCTTTATTCGTCAACATTTTTGCAAGTCATTGTATTGATTGGATAACTTAATTTCAACATTCCAAACTTCAAGTCGGACTGTGGAGACATCGGCAAAGACGTCACTTTTTTTTCTTTCCTCCTTCGCGTTACAGGTTCAAGCCCGTCTGTCTACTACCACTTTTTTTTTCTTTTTTCTCCACCCAAACTGCCTACTGTTTTTTCGTCCGCCCCCTCCCTACTACCAATTTATTTTTTAATATCCCCCACCCAGGGTTGAACTCTATTAAGGCAGGGATCTCAATGCAGCTTCTGCCTATATGTGGCAACTTATACAGATCAAGGAATGCATCAGTAAGGAGATATCTACTGGAGTGGTAGAATGATCCAACCAGGTAGGTGGGTGATCGATATATTGCAAACTGTTTAAATGAAATGCACAGCATTTAGATGGACTACAATTATACGTCTTCAAAAAGGAAAACAACCGAGAAATATTTTATGAAAAATGAAAACTACAAATATTAAAAGCAGTTTTAGCAAATTCCTACTTAGTGAAAATTATGAAAATAGACTAATGTGTGATGAAAAAAATGAAACCCTAAAATTATTTATATCTTCATTTTATCGTTATTTCAAGACTTCAAGTTTTGAAATAAAGGCAAAATGTTGAATATATAAATAATCTGGATTTTTTTTTCCACACACACATAGTTGTGATGGGAGGATTCCAATATCAACCCCCTCTTCCGATTCCAATACAATTATCGATTCAGATTCTTTTTAAATAATTAAATATTTTGCGATAGAGTTGTTTATTATTTTTTCATGGGGAGGAGGGGGGGGAGGGGTCATAAGTACATTTGCGATAACGTAACAATACACTTGCGGGTAGTTGGAATCTATAGATTTCAGTTTTACTGATAGTTCAAATTATATAAACATTATTTATTATTCGTACCAATAATGGAAAACTAAGTTTGAAACAAAGGTGAAAATCAAATAAAAGAATCATTTTCTGATTCCAACACCTCCAAAAGTTGTGATTTTTCCAATTCCTGATTAATTGTCCCAATACATATATTATATATTATATATATATATATATATATATATATATATATATATATATATATATATATATATATTTATATTAATGATGGGACGATTCCAATACAATTGCAGAGTACGTACTGAATTACCAATTCCGATTCTTTATAAATCTCTAAATATTTGAATACAGAGTTGTTATTTTCCCTGATTTCCGTAAAAACACGTTCAATATGCAGATATATTCGTAAACATAAAATTACACTTGTGGAGGATGATCTATCGATTTTAGCTTTATTGGTATTTTAAAATAAATATGTATTATTTTATCACTATTACCAGCAATGGAAGATTTTTGCCTTTAACAAAATCAAATAAAAAAAAAAAGACAATCAAAAGACTCGCTTTGGCATTTTTTTCAATTCCAATATAGATTTCAATACCCCCAAATTTGTCGATTTTTTCCGATTCCCAATTAATCGTAATAGATATATATGCACATTCAAAGGTATATATTAAAAAAATTCCAACAACTATGTCAGTAAATGTAAAATAAAATCTCATGAACCTGAAGATTTCTTGTCCTGATTTTTCTTCTTTGCGGCACTCTTCGATGTATCTCCTGGATTTTCAGTCACAGTAGTTGACGACTTATCAGCACCTTTTTTCTTTCCTCCTGTTTCCTTTTTGTTTTCATTAGGTTTTCCTTGAAATAAGAATAACAAAGTTACAAAGATTTTTTTTTTTTTTTATTAACAGGGAATCATGTGGTCCTTTATGAAATCAAATATAGCTATATGGACATTTCAGCTTCTTTGGTTTGGTTTCATTAACAGTATTTCATTAACAGATTTCTTTTCTTTTTTTTTTTGCAAGACATTTTGCATATTTTTAATGGGATTCAGGGTTGGAAACAGTTTCTTTAGCCGTTTGCTGTCTCCTAGGCTATGTTGGGATATATCTTACCAGTAATATACATGCAATATATACTAATAATAATAATAATATATCTAATATATAAAATTAAGTTTGTCAATTTTCAACATTTAAATTTTCAAAAAATTGCATCTGAAAAGTAGATATTTGATTCTTTCTAGACTTTTTCGTAACCGGTAGTGCATGTTATTAAGAACAATGAATTTTATAATTATTTCCACAATCAAACAATGCTGCAGCCAACACAAACCATTAAAACCACAGATCAGAAGTCCTAGACTAGAGTCTCACCTTCAGTAGAACATATTCAACTTAGGTTTCAAATTCTGACTTTGGATATGTTCTCTTGATGAGCCCAAAAAAAGGCAAAACTCTAATCTTGGACTTTTGGTCTGTGGCTTTTATGATTTGTGTAAGCTATGGCACCGTTTGATTGTGGAAATAATTATCATCTCATATTAAAAATAAATAAAATCTAATAACTTATTTTGATTGATTTTCTTTGCAAATACAATTTATCCGGTTCAGAATAGTTTTCACAGGAGGCCATGTTTTTCAGCAACAAATGAAAATTATAGTCGGACGGAAACCATTTTCTTAGTAAATTTTATTAGAAATAGTAAATAATCATACTAATAAAATTCTTTTGTTTTTTAAATAGTGTTAAAAGCAAATATTTTTTATTCCAATAAAATTTGATGTGGAAATAAAGGGATTAATCTGAAAAGGAAAAACTTTATTTAAAATTTTAAAAAGTAGAAAGGAGCTAAATTCTTTATTCCCATAAATGTTACTGTTTGAATAAATACCTTGAAATTATTCCTGATGTGACATTAATAGTTGTCTACCTTATGTTTAAGAATGTAAAAACAAAAATATTCTAAACTAAAATGCTTTCAGTACATCTCTGGCAATGCTAAGTATGTTAGTTTGCATTATATAGGATTTGTACAGATTTTTCAATGTTTATTTTCAAAGGCTTTTAAGCTTTTCAAGGCCTTCTCCAGACAAAATTCAAGTTTTCAAACCAAAATTTGGGGTTTGTTTTACAATCCACAACGATTTGAAAAAGTGGTAACATATCAGATATACAACAAATAAATGTTACCATAACCAATAACAGTTACTTTGCAACTACCTGCATCATTTTTTGGTGTTTTTAAGTAGTTTTAAATGCTTCTTATTTCATCTAAAATATAAACTCTTTACGGTTTTTAATTTTCAACCAAGATGGCTACCGTCTTGTCCATTTTCTTTTTTTTTTGATCCAGCTGGCCTATTTTAAATTATCAATTTTTTTTTTTATTTGGAAGGGGGAGATCGCCATTGGAAAATCTTATTCGCGCAAGGAAAGTATTGTTTTTTTTTTTGTTTTTGTTTTTTTTTAGAGAGGAGAGGGTTAATTTTATTTATGGCGGCCGTCACTACTTCACCACCACTAACCCCGTGTCCCCACACAAAAAGAAAATGAGAACAAAAATAGACAGAGATCATAATCTTTACAAAAGTGATTAAAGGGACGTAACTCTTGTATCAACAATTTTGATTTTATTTTCAATATTTAAAAAAAATTTTTAATGGTATTTTTTTTTTATTAATACTTAAAAATAATTGAATAGTATTTATTTCGCTTTTATTAAATCTTTTATTGGCCATAAAGAATACAATTTAAGAAATTTTCAAGACATGTTCCATATTTTAAAGGATTTTTCAAGGAAATAATAAAAATAAGGTCTTTTCAAGTCTGTACAAACCCTGATTATATGTATATATGAATTTGATGTATCCATAATAAATGCCATGAGGAGAGATATTTTATGTATCAATTTTCTGTATTTACTTCAGTGCTTAATATGCGACTAGAGTTAGTAAGTTATGAAAATAACTGACAATTAAGTTACAGAATCTTCGAATCATCAGGCTAAAATGTATAGAATTTGAGTTATATGTTATTCCTGTCATTTTCAAGTTCACATCTCATATATATATATATATATATATATATATATATATATATATATATATATATATATATATTTTTTTTTTAAGTTATGAACTGTTTGATTTCAGTTGATTCATAAAATTTGGAATAAAAACTTATTTAATAAATGTAGATGTTTTGTCAATGTTGTTTATGTCTATAATAAACTAGAATGGGATAAATAGTATGAGGACTTCTGTAATTTTAAAAGTCTATGTTTTAAAGAAAAAAATTTCACAGATCAGAAATGTCAAAAGAACTAAGTACTCACCAGGTGGAACCTTTTCCGCAGCACCTTCGTTTTTTGAATTCTTTCCTTTTTTCTTACTCTCTGAATTCTTTGGAGTTTCAGTTTTGTCATTATTTTCTTCCGGTGTTTTCTTTTTCTTTGGCTTGGAAGCATCCTTATCTAGAGTGAAAGTAAGGAAAAGTAAATAAATAAAATTAAAAAAAAAATAAAACACAAAAATAAAAGAAAAAAAATGAAATTAAAGAAAAAGTTGGGTTTTTTTTTTTGTTTTGTTTTTAGAGTTGAACTTAAATAGTATTTATGTTGGCATATCAAACTAATTCTGAGTAGCAGTTATTTGTTATTGGTACTGTAAGATATTTTGTTGCTAGGAAAACTTATATGGAAACACTTTTTTTGTTTCAATTATGAATTAGAATCAAAACTGAAACCAAAATTGATAATGATGATCGTAAAAAAAAAAATATGGTGATCCTTGAAAAAAAAATTCAAAAGAGATGGGAAGGATGAAAAAAAAAAAAAAAATCAAAGACGTAATGTATTAGGAAAAAAGATTAATGAAATAGTAGATATGAAATACGAATATATATATAATTACCATGCTTTTAGTATACAACAGACTAGTCTTTATTTGCAGAGTTACATTTTGGCTGTTTGTTCTCGAATACTTCGAAAAAAGTATACAGCTGCAACTGAACCGCTGCCATATTCGCCATATAAAGTGTCCCCTTGTGTGCTATCAGGTTCATGACTTTTGTAGTAAGCATTGCTACATCGGTGTAAATGGCAGCAACAAAAAATGCCAAATATCTTAATTTACGGCAACAGGTTAAGTGTGTGTGAAAAACACAAAACGAAAAACAAATTAAACACAAGAATAAATCATCAAATATGAGAATGAAAATCAGCAAGTGGAATAACTCATTTTTAATTAAACAGATATAATATAGAAGACTTTTTAGTGCTTTAAAAAAACGGGCGAAAGTTATAGCTTAGAGTGCTTTATACGAAATTGATGCCTGAATATGGTTAAATTTGTGCTCATTTTCGCATTAAATACTAATTAATCCATAACTGTGTATCAAACAGACACCATCATACATAGTTCACTGCATCTTCAATAACAGATGCATGTTAACCGATAAAGTTTTAAACTACTGGTTGGTTGGTTGTTTTTGTTTTACGGCATATCAACCCTTTTCGGATTATTTAATGCCGAATCCAAAAATTTTGAAGAAAATTTTTTTTTAATAGAATATATTTGTTGTTTTCACATCGGTTTCTATTTAACCCATAGTTGGAACCCTAACAGGTACTACCACTCCAGGTTAGAGTGGACCTGGGAGCAATGGTAATTAAAGGGTGGCTCCACACTCCCCAAAGCCCACAAGCTGGGGCCTCACCACTGGATATAGTTTAAGGTCATATCCAGGATCCCCATTGAGGGACTTTTACCCTCTGCAGGGGGGGCAGTCGGCGTATTCTAATGCCCCACCGACAGGGCCGTTACTGGTTACCTAACACTGAAATTAACGATAAGTAGTAACCATACACCAGGGATGGTTTATAACAAGTAAAATCTTTGTTTGGATGGATGAAGAGCGCATACAGAAATATGTTGGCAAGTTGAAATGCAAAATGTTCATTTCAACTTGCCAACACATTTCTATTACTTTTGTGCATGTGCAAATTCATTCATAGCTTAAATCTGTCGATAGCTCAAACGGTAGGAAATGCAGCTGAAGCGCTAGATGTTTTGGTTTTGATTCTAGCTGATGGCACCAAAGTCTTTTTTTTTTTTTTTTTTTTTAACTTGAAATCAGTAATATATAATATTCAATAGAGAATTGGCTCTGTAATAATATGAAATCTGTATGGATTAAAATATATGTAAGAGTATTTTCCGAATGAGCAAGGCCAGGCCTCATCCCCTAGTCTTTATTAAAATCATTAAGATTATTTAAGTTTTTTTTTTAAGTAAGTAGTAAAAAATAGACAATAAACCCAGAAAAAAAAAATTATTTCAATATATTAACTGAAATTCAGTAAATATAGTTAAGCACAATTCGGAATTATTTTTAAACTACAAAAAGATAAATATAAAATGCTAGTACAATAATAAAGGTCTATACAAAATTTCACTCAGGAGTTAGCAAAAAAAAAAAAAAAAGTGAAACAGACAGATGGATTAAGAGAAATATAGATTTTATTTATTTATTTATTTTCTAAAAAAAAAATTTTTTAAATGTGCAACCACAAAAATTAAAATGTTGGTTAGATTTAAAAAAGAAATATAGGTCTAATAAAGCCAGTTACACTGAATATTAAGGCTCTTTACATCTGTTTTGTCATTAAGACTTGACATGTTATTGAGATTAATTTTATCTCGCCAATAATCTATAGCATAAAAATATTTAATCTAGCCCATTTTTCAAAACATGCCTATCGTTCCTGACTGAAAAAAAGAGAGAGTAGGAGGAAGCAAGCAAGAAACAAAACCACTGTCACACTCAGAAGACAGCAAGACAAAAGGAAATTTAAGTTTAAAATTAAATTCTTTTATTTACATTTTTTTTTTTTCTCAAGTTTTAAAAAAGTAAACTATAATTTTTATTTCAGTTAATTAAATTGTAATCAACTGGTTTGTTAACTTACTTGTGTATTTTTAATGTTGTAGAGATTGACTGTTTCCCAAAAAGGGACACTTCGAATAAACAAAGGAAAAGAAAATCTATCAAAAATTCTTAAATTTTTTTTAGTTCTGGTTCAGAGTTCGACCTAATTAAAAAACAAAAATACAGAAAAATGTACTTAACCACCATGAAACAAAAATGTCATCATTCCAAAAATCACAAATTGATCACATCAAATTTTTTTTTTTTTTTTACTAAGAAAATCAAATTCATAAGGAAGTGAAGCCAGTGTGTCTCACTCTTCCAATTTTAATAAATAATGGGAGACAACTCCATTCTAACTAAGAGATCAAAATCAGCCTCGTGATGGCTACGATTTACTATTAATCCCTAAAAATCATAAGATAATTTTCTGTATATCACACAAGTCTCACACTCACACAAATATATATAAAGAACTATTTGATCAATTTACATGATTTTAGGAATATAAAATTTTTTGTTCCAAGATAGGTAGATACATCATAATTTTTTTGCTTTTTTTAATTAGGTTGAAGTTTGGCCAACAACCAATATTTTTTCAATTAAACAGAACAAAGAAAATAAAATACCCCCCCCCCATGTGAAAATATGACATATTTGGCAATCAATGTGCTTCCTTTTCCCACCTACACTCATAAAATTATTAAGTTAGTGCTTATGTTACATTATGTATCCCATAATAGTCAAAGAATAGCAATGTAAAATGAACAAGTATGAACTTTGGAGTTGGGTGAAACAGTGCAGGCCATGATAGCCCAAAATCTGAAAAACAGATTATTTCTCAGAGGTTGCATTATAAATAGATGACCTACAAGTGAAAAAGAAGTCAGATGGGTTAAACAGCAAATATATAAGAGAGAAAAAGCAATGAAATCATGTAGAGTTGAGAGCAAACAAAGATTTGCTGTCCGTGGGAGTTGTATGAGACATCGCCAATAATGGGAGTCTGCCCATGGGACGTTATGCAAGGCAGGGGACCATTATTGACTAAATTAACTGAAAGGAGACTTTGATATGATAATCCCAAAGTGTGAAATGCCCTTTCTAAGACTATGTCCACCCATTTGCGTTAAGTTAGTTAACTAATTAATAGAAGTTAGTTTCTCATGTGTGATCATGTTCTTTTCAGAATAAACTTAATTCTAAATTCGCAATGAACCTCTTTAGTCTACCATTCTGTATGACACTAAAGAGACACCGTGTGAATCATGGCCAGAGCAGATGAGGAAGACAAAGCCAACACTAGACAAAACAACGACGACAACGATAATGGAAGAAAAATATCAAAGAGAGTCAGCAATGATGAAGAAAGACAATGAGAAAAAGGTATGTTACAGACACACATAAACAAAATTGCTTGACAGTTAAAAACTAATGAATAAATGTAAGCACGTAAAAGTGAGAAGCAAATAGTTGTGCATAAAGAACTTTTCGAAAATAACTAGTGTTGGGATGATTAATCAAAATCAGTCAGCAAAGATGAAGAAAGATGGTAAGGTATACTACACGCCCACATAAACAACGAACATTTAAGCTTGTTGCTTGAGAGTTAAAAATAGTAGAAAACTAATGAATGATGAATGTAAGCACGTCAAAGTGAGAAGCAAATAATTGTGCATAAAGAACTTTTGTTACGTAATCGCTGTGGCCGGTTGTTCAAAATGCTTTTGTCCACTCCATGAAATGTTTTGTCCACTCCATGAAATGCTTTGTCCACTCCATGAAATGCTTGCATGTACTTTTGTTGCTGGCACAAAATATATACACACACTGACAGAAAAGTAAAAATCAGAAGACAGTTGATCTACAAAAAATATGTATTGCTTTTATTTCACACCAATAATCTGCTTTTCGGTGACAAGTTGTTATTCTGTGGTTTGACGTTCACTGAAAGATGCGGGGCGTGCGTGGTTAGATGGTTGTCACGCAATGAAGCCTCTCTCTCTCTGACTTTTATCAGTGATAATTTTATTTATAAAAAAATTTTTCCTATTGGAATATTTAATGTTTCCTTGGTCTATTGTTTCTACCTTTGACCGATATCTGCTCACATATTTCTGGGTCAAATTATGCCTTCTGTTAGACAATGGTGGAAAGTCACAATTTTTTCACATTTGAATCCATTTACGTGTGTGCAATCCATTGAATGGGGTTTTTCCAGAGGTTACCTGCCATTATTTAACACTTTTAGAAAACAAGTGTTGGGATGATAACTCAGAATCAAAATAACTGCTTAATCTTCGATTCCAGCAAGGATTCTTTTTAATTATTTTCATTGCTCGTACTAATGATAAAATGACAAATAGTTATCAATCTTAAAAATGATAAATAGTTATTGATTTTAAGTTATCAGAAAAATTAAAATCTATAGATCACGCACACTAGTGTATTTTTACTTTTGCGAAAATGTATATGAAAACTATATATGCAAAGACGAGTTCATGGGTGTTTAGGGTAATTCGAATATTAAAAACAAAAAAGAACAACTCTGTAGCGAAATATTCAGAGATTTTAAAAGAATCAGAATAAGGAATTCAGAACAAAAATCCTCAATTCTATTGGAATCGGTAAAAATAAAAAATATTGGAATTGCCCTATCACTAACTACAACATTATACTCAACCAAATGTTTTTGTCTCACAAAACGTAACCTTAGGTTGCTTGCGGATGAAAACGGAGTGAAAATATGGAATTCCTGAGCATCCTGGAATAGTGAGTATTTAGATATTTAGTTGCAGTTCCTGTTTGGTAATTTTTCTTAGGTTTTTAGAAATAGATACCCAATGATCATATACATTATTTTTAGAAATACCCAATGATCATATACATTATTTTTAGAAATAGATCCCCAATGATCATATGATCATTATGAGACTACATTACTCAAATTTCTTTGATAAGTTGATATCATTTTGATGAAAGAAGGAACAATATTGTGGAATCTGTGTGACGGATAGACAATTTTCATTTCACAAAAGAACAAGAAATCTTAAAATGTGGAATTCCCAGAAAAGTTTGTTCCTTAACTTTCAATTTTTTTTTTTTTTTTGTGTTTATTCAAAAGTAAAATTATTTAGTTTCAATATGGACCTTTCTGAAATTTAAATTAATTAAAATTTTTAGCCATTAAAAATGGGCAAAATTTATAGCCCGTTGACTTAGCATGAATGTTTCATGCCAATAGTTGAATATGGTTAAATTTGTGCTCATTTTTCCATTAAATACTAATCCCTAACTGTGCATTAAATGGATGCCATAATATTTAGTTCACTGCACATTACAAGATTTCAGTCAGAAGTGCTTAATAGTTTCCCAAAAAAGTGGAATGGACAGACTAAGGAAAATATAATACAGGTTTTAAGATAACTTTTTGGTGATTAAATTTAATTAAATTGTTCAAAATAAAAACTTAATTTAAACAGAATTCATCTGTTGAAATAAGATTTATCTGGATTTTAATTTTTCTAAGGGAATATAACATAGTACAAAGGTGTACTGTTCAAGGAATTAGTTTTATCTGTCCCAAAACAGGAATATGTGTGTGTATAAGTTATGGTGATTAAGTTACACAAAATTTTCTGTTTCATCCTTATGAGGATTCTTCAGCTTATTGCATAGAGCTGTTATGGCGTCTTTATATGTTCACATAGTGTTAAGTTTGCTAGTTAGTCAATCAGATTCTTTGCTATTCTCGCATCCATTTTCAGTAGTGAAAAGTCATGCATGCAAGGGTAAACTGGACTTGTAATTTCCATCTTTCTTTGTTTATTTTTGGAGGGAGTTGGCTATCTTTGTGTATTAAAAAAATGACCTAGTTTTAACTTTAGTGTTTGGATATGTCTGCTTATATTTTTTGTGTATACTGGTTTAGTTTATTATGTGTGTGTGTGTGTGTGTGTGTATATATATATATATATATATATATATATATATTCTTCATGAATGAGTCTTCAGAAAGTAATTGTTTTATCAATAAGGATATGAAAAAAAGATTTAAATAATTTTATCAAAATAGTAACCACCATCATCAAGAACTGCAGACAATAAGACATTTTTTTTTATGATTTCAACATCAAAGAAATCTAGGATTAGGCAAACAAAGTTTGCAAAATTTTTTCCACTTTTTGGTTTTCGAATGGATTGCACCTTATTTAATGTTTTAAGGTTCAACAAAATTTGAAAAAAGTGCATTAAATATGAAGAATACTGAAGAACGTTCCATATTAATCTCTTTTCTGTGCGTTACTACTGATGGCATCCGTTCTTAAGCAAAAACCGAAGCTTATCAAGAATTTCCTCACATTAAAAAAAAAAAAACGAAAATAAAGAAAATTTATCATGTACGTACTTATGGGGAGAAAATATTGTATTCCAAGAATCATGTAAATTGATCAAATAGTTTTATTTTTATAAAGAAAACCATTTTTTTTTTTTTTTTTTTTTTTTAAATGAATTTGAGTTTTTCTAATGTCCACATGTTAAGAACGACTTTCTAAAATCTCACTAGCTTGACTTATTTAAAGTTATCTCCCTTGATTTCAACCTGTTTTTAAGACAGAATCGCGATATCATCGCTGTTTGCGTACTCATAAAATTTTATTTTCTTATTTAAAAATTCAACGACTTCATCAATGTATGTAATTTTCGGTATACAATATTTTCGTTTCATCATGAGTATGTATATCATAGATTGTTTTTTTTATTTTTGGTTTTTTAATATGAGAGGAATTCTAGACAAGCACGCTAAAACTTAATGAAGACTGATAATTTTTTTTTTTTTGTGCTTGTTAAGACAGATGACAGATTGATTTTTTAAAAATATATTGTTTTAAGCAAAAAAACAATATTACGTACTTAATTGTCATGCTGAAAATAGTATAGCCTCAAATTATGAAAAATTATAGAGTAGAAAGTTATTTATAGTTAAAAGTAATTTTTATGGAAAATTGGGTAAAATCGTTATAAGGTAGACAGTAGACACAAGGGACATAACTCTGAAAGGAATATTTTAGATTACGTGTTCACGGCTGCAATATTTGTTGGCTATAGCGATAGACTTTTTTTTTTTTTTACTAAAAACACAATAGCAGTTCTACTCAATGAATTTTCGTAATTTTTGGATATATTACTATTTTTCGACAGCAATTAAGTATGTGTTATTGTTTTTGATTAAAATGATATATTTAAAAAGTCGATTTGTTGCCTATATTTAACAAGCATCATCCCCCCCATCAAATACTATTGAAATGTGAACAGACAGTTGAATGCAAAGTGTTTTTGTGCAAAATGTTTGCTGTTTTTACATGAATAAACATTTGTCTATTTCAAATGGTCATGTTAGACAACATTTTGAAACGGTTTAACCACAGCTGACAAGTACGAGACTTCAAGGCATCTATGTTCACCACAGAAATCTTTATAAGCAGAACTATCTTTCAAAAAGTAGAGTAAGAAATGGTGAAGGCCTATTTTTTAAATTATTATAATCCATGCGATGAAACTATAAAATGCGTGATAAACAACAGCCAAAGAGAGGAGATGATATACTAATTATAGATGATTCAGCCTCAGTTGGTGAACTCAGAATTTATAAGATGCCAGGGTGGTGTTATTTACAGTACAGACGACTGAAACAACCAAGGTGACGACACCAATCTGAAACACGTAAATATCATAATTAACAGCAGTAAAAATCGTAACTCTTTTCAAACAAGAATACACTCAGAAAATCTTGTCCTAGATTGTAAATTAATTGTACATGTTTTTAATAATGTTATTTTTAACTTACCGTAACCATGGTCTCACATGTGTGAGCACAATCTTTAGATAGGATAAGATTCAAATTTAGAAATGAATTCATGATCGTGAATTTGACTCTGAATTCAAATATCATGCAATCTTGAGATCTGGTGTGCGTAAGAAACAAAGATTATGGTAAATTAAAAATACTTATTGTTTAAGTAATATTAAGCTCTGTCTGGTGACAGAACTCTATGCTTACCTACAAAGAGAGAGAGTTAAAACACTAAATATATTCTGATTCAAGCAGACTAGATTATAGCATACAATAAAACTCCATTCTGACACACAATAAGCAATGTAAATCTTCCTTTTACAAAGTTTTTTGGTACCAGCATCAACTTGCCTTTGTTGGCACCCGCAAAAAAATGTATCACTTTCCCTTTCGGCTTAGCATTCTCTGTCCAGGTTTCTTTTCTGTGGGACAACCTGCCAGAGGAGTTTGTTACGATCACTACAACATCCAGATTTAAAGCAGCTTAAATTCAAATCGTATTAAGCATCCACCCGTCTCTTTACATGGCTTGTTGCACTATACTATTTTTTTTTGTCAAATAAATTTGATAATAAACTTCTTAAGATTTTCTAACACAACTATACATACATTCAACCATGTAACCTACAAGATTTCCATGCTAAGTTATAGATAATCAAGTGGAAATATAACACTCAGCCAAAATGAAACGCACAACAAAGCAACACTGTACATTAAATGTCACTAACCAACATGTCTCCATTATTTGACTATGAGTACAAGATTAAGTGTAAATGCCAAAAAACACTGAAGAGGGAACAACAGTGTTAACGTTGCACTCACGCGAACCAACAAGTTATCAATAATGTTGATATCAGCACAAATAAACCTAAAAAACAGCAATAAAGGTTAAGAATATCGGTTACAATCAGCTAACATACTTCCTAACTTCTGGCATGGCTCATGGCAGCTACCGGAAGCAGTGACAAGGCAAGTCAGTTCCTTTGCACTTTTTCTTTTATCTCACGCCTATATCTCCTCTATGCATGTACTCTTTTTTTTTTTTTTTTATTACGTTAACATTTTTATTACATTAATCATTGAAAAATCTTTAAGAATTATTGAAATTAGTTTTTATTTTGAGGGGGGGGGGATTATTGAAAACGCTCTAAAATTTTAAAACTATTTTGGGAATATTATGTATTGGATAAGCTGATTTTTATGTTGTTTCAAATTTTATTAGTTTGATTTCAATAATTTTATTTTTATACTTTCATAAACATATACTGATTATATAAACTCAAATAAAAACCCCTGTTATTTAAAAAAAAAAAAAAAAAAAAAAGGTATTTTTATAATTTCAAACATTTCTTATAAAATTTAAAATCAAATACACTTTTATCTTTAATTTTGTTAATTTTTATTATATACTTTTCAATACTGTTCTTTTCTTATATTTTATTTCAATAAATCGCTTCACAATAGAAATACTGATAGACAAAAAAAGTAGAGGAACATTTGCCTTGTTGCCGCTTCCAATAGCAGCCACACCGGAAGTTAGGAAGTAAATTAGCTGACTATAACCAGAATATCTCTAAGATCTCATAAGATGATCAAACGCATTATTCCCACACAGAAACATGCACAAAACTTTTTTCAAAAATAGATTTCTTTTAATGACTAAATTCTATTTTATTATATTACCATTACTGTCATTCAATTGTATAGTATTTATCTCCCACTCATACCAGGAAGATGTGGGATTGAAAATCCAGTACCTCCGAGAAGGAGCACTCCGACTTACAAAAATGCCTGAACAACCCTGTCGGTATTCCTTGGTAGGGACGCTCCAGGTGATTAGCAATAAACTAACCCCTTCTCAAAGAGAGATGGCAAAGCCTGGGAGGAGGAACCGTATAGAATTGCACAGGACCAGCAACATATTGCAGTCAACAGGGAAAAGGTCATTTCAGAAATGGCTTAAGCTTTGTTGATTTTAGTGGCAAGGGGAAAAAATGCCTGACTGGGAGCAATTGCAATAGCTTACTATTATCGACAAAACAATTGTATGCTTTAATAAAGATTAAAAGGCTGAAACAAATATTACAAAACATTTTTGATAAGAAAGTATAGAAATGGATAACTAATAACAAGATTTAAATTTTAAATACCTATATGAAAAATGTCTGGAAACACTGACAATAGAATAGCGGGTAACGCAAGCATTAAGCACCATCTAAAATAGTATCATTGATATTAACTGAAAACCTGGATCAACAACACAAAATGATCAGATCTATTTCCTTACAATCATCTACACAGAATATTTTCTTATATTTTAAACTATTTTGAATATTTCTGTGTGTATTTAAAAATTACCTTATTTCTTTGATATCTCTCTTCCACTATGTATACTGCAGAACAGTAAAGGACAACACAAATATATAAGAGGGGATCAAAGAAGTGTTGAGGGATCCTTTAAATGGAGATTTATTGAGAACAAAAAGCTCAAATTGCACGATGGAGTTTAGATACAAGAAGAATATCAACGGTGTCAATCACTTAATTGCAGATTAGTAAAATGCCAATATTTCATTAAATATACTTTAAAAAAATTCAAATTGTAACATCAAACAACTGCTTTAAGGTTAGTTATTTCCCAAAATTTTATTCAAATTCATGTAATATTCACAAATTTATTATCAAGCAATTTATAATGTCCATTGCTTTATTGCAGATCTCTTACAATGTAAAAAAGCAGGCGATTGAAGGTTATCGAAAAGCAAAGGATTCTTGCTGGACCCTCAGAAGGATTGTCCATCAAAGATTTAGCCACAAGGCTGGAAAGGGATCCAAGAACCATGGCTTTATTCTTGAACAACCCCCAACACCAAATCCGGAAAGGATAAAGGTACCAGGAGAAACCTTTCAGATCATGATATTCGGAAAATTTGTAGGGAAGTCAACCGAAACCTAAACAGCACCAGTGCTTCCATTTTTGCAAGAACTGGAATCGCTCCAAGATTCTGGCATGCCTGATGCAATGTGTTGAATGAGATGGCAAGAAACATCAAACCGCTTCCAAGGCCTCCACTGAGCAAACATAGGGAAAAAACGAATAGCTTGGCCACAGAATTACATAAAAATAGATTTCCAAAGTATCCTATTTAGGGATGAGGCCTATGCTACTCCTGTCGGTCCAGATGGATGGGCCAAAGTTTGGAACCCTAACAAAATTCCAAACCCTTACAGAGTTCATCGCCAAAAAGGAGGTGGAGGCATCATGTTTTTGGCAGGAATCATTGGAGATTAGTTGGTTGGATCATTCCAAGTGTCAGAGGGTGTAAAGCTTACTAGCAATGCATACAAGGCTTTTTTGGACAATCATTTATCACCATAGCTAGATGACCTATTATCACATCATTTTCAGATGATTTTTATGCATGACAATGCACCATCCCATTCTGCTAGGATGACTGCAGCCTTCCTTGAATCTATGGGCTTCTTTGGAGAAACCCTCATGACCTGGCCACTATGTTCTCCAGACATTAATCCCATTGAACATCTCATGTCAATATTGAAAAGAGGGTTTATGAGGGAAGAGAACAATTTATTTCAAAAGATGCCCTGTGGAGGAAAATAGTTGATATCAGAACCATAACTCCTTTTCAGATCAAACAATTGACTTCCTCAGTGGACAAAAGGTTGTTTAAAGTTATTTAAAAAAAAAAAAAATGGTTATGTTGATAAATAATTAACTTATTCGAGGCTTAGCACCTAGGATGTGTTTTTGTTTATTATTTTTTGACAGAAAAATGTAATAAAAAATAAAGTTTTCATGATTAAACATTGTATTTTTGCTTGAAAACAACATTTTAAGAAACCTGCAATAAAGTGATGGACAGTGGAAATCTCTTGATAAAGAAGAAGATATAACTTTGTGAATGTTGCAGGAATTTGTATAAAATTTTGGGAAACAGTCCTTTATGATACAATTTTTAATTTTTTGTGACATATTTAGTGAAATATTGATATTTTACTAATCTGCAATAAAGTGATTGACACAGTTTATACTGATGCATATAGATTTAATTACCAATTTAATAAACGGTCCTGGATATGACCTAAAACTATATCCGATGATGAGGCCTCACCTTGCGGGCCTTGGGGAGTGTGGAGTCACCCTTTAATTGTCATTGCTCCCAGGTCCACTGACCCGGAGTGGTAGTACCTGTTAGGGTCCCAACTATGGGTTAAATAGAATCTGACTTAAAAAAAAAATATATACTCCATTAAAAATCGTTCCTCAAAATAACTAGATTCGGCATTAAATAACCTGAAAAAGGTTGATATGCCGTAAAACAAAAGCAAGCAACCAACCAACCAACCAATTTAATAAGATACAACAATGGGCATAGGGCTTATCCAAGCTTTTTATAACCCTACTCTCATTGATGTATCTTCCTTATTGAATTTATAATTAAATCTATATGCATCAGTATACATTTTGTATTATCAATATTTTTTCCTCTTTTTTCCTACACACACACACAGCTTTGAAAATGTATGTGTTTGCGAATATTTTCTATTCTTTATGTATACCAATTCTTTTTAAATCAGAAGCACGACGTTTATGAAGATATAACAGAGCATAAATAATTATTATGCTTAACATATTTCATGTATTCACAAAAATTTTATAAGATATATTTTATATATTGATTTCAGTATTTACTTCAACAGTGCTCAATTTGCGAGTAGAGATAGGTAGTAAGTTATGAAAATATGTATGACAATTCAGCTACACAGAATTTTCTGTGTTTCATCCTTGTAATTAAGCCAACAAATCCCTACAAGGATGAAATATTAAAAATTCTGTGTAGCTTAATTGGCATATACGAGGTGCCTTCAAGTAGTTTTTAGACTTTTTCTTTTTGTACGGGTACTTTTATTAATAATACACACATGAAACTCTAGTCTCCTTCGAAGTAATCTCCTCCGGCTGCAATGCACTTGTTGTACCGTTCCAACAACTTCTGGAAGGCCCCATGGAAGTCCTCTTGTGTGAGCGTATCAACCCTTATCACAGCTTCTTTCATCTCAACTGTCTCAACAGCCTCTAAGGTTTTCCTTCAGCTTAGAGAATAACCAAAAGTCACAGGGAATGAGGTCTGGACTATAGGGAGGGTAAGGAACTGTTTTGATGCCCATCTTGTTCAAATAGTCTGATCTTCTCTGAATACCCTTTAGACAAACTTTGCGCAAATCTTTCACATCTTCAGTTCCTAGTGAATAATTTTGTGTAGAGTTTCCACACAGACATCAAACTGTGCACTTATTGTCTAAAGACACACAGTGGCCTTTATCCATGAACTTCTTTATTTGGCCAAACAACTCTGGTGTTTTGACTTCCTTACTCCTCCCACACCTCATCTCTCACAGACTCCTTTCCTTTCTTGAATCTCTTATGCCACTCAAAAACTGACGCTTGATTCATGCAAGATGGTCTAAAAGCAATCTGAAGCATTGCATACGTTTCTGTAGCATTTGATCCAAGTTTAAAACAGAATTTTATTGCATATTGTTCTTTTAAAGTGTCCTCCCGTTCAGATTACATTTTTGAAATTCACCAGCTGTGACAATCATGCTTTAATAGGGTGTATTCCAATTCCTGCTGTAGCAGTTCATTTGAACCTGAAGTCATAAAAATTGGTCATCTCATAAGATGTATAGCAAGAACATAATGAATTTTCAAGAGTCTACGGCAATTTTAAATACCAATACGAAAAAAGTCTGGAAACTTATCGAAGGCACCTTGTGTGTGTGTGTGTGTATATATATATATATATATATATGCAGGTCATAGTGGTTACTTCTAAAAAATATATATTGTATGTTTATGTACTCACCAGTTGAATTCTTTTCTGCATTGCCTTTGTTCTTCTTTTTAGATTGTTCATTCTTGCTTTTCTCATCCACAACCATTCCAACGGGCAACTTTTTCTTTTGATTCACATCTTCTTTCAATATCTTGCCTTGAAATGAAAATAACAATTATATACTTTTTTTTTTTTTTTGTGGAAATCACTCCAGACAACGCCTGAAGTCACTTGATATCAGAAGCTACAAAAAATACTACTTCAAGATCAAAAACTAGACAATGATAATTGTTAGATGGAATAAATTCCAACCCAGAAAACAGAAATTTTTCCCTCTTCGTCAAACATTGTTCATGGAAGATTAGCACTGAAGGATAGAATGAAAGAAAGTGAGAGTCACAAAGACCGAAAGCAAATATAAGGTTTGCTTTCTGCTCTCTTTATATGCCAACAAGTCCGACTACACTAAAATGCTTCAAATACATTACGATTAAGAGACTAATTATTAGATTAATTCATTTTTATCAAAAAGAAATGTGAATTATCTGAAGACTTAACTGCATTTTCATGGTACATCCAAACCTTGGAAGTTTCCTGATAAATTTTGAAACGTTTTATACATTTAAATGAAAATTTTTCAATTTATATCAAAATTTAAAAAGAACAATTGGAGATTATTTAATATAGATAAAATTCTAAACAAAGAAAATCAGTTTTAAGTGATTGTTGGTAATTTGTAGGCATTGCAACAAAAAATCACATAGGTTTGAATCATGTTAAGTTATCTTCCCCGTTTTTAAACTTTTCAAAATGGTGTCGTGAGACAGTTACTCCTTGGTTAGACATAAAATTTGATTTTCTTATTTAAAAATAACTATTTTATCAAGCAACTTAATTTTTGGTATACAATATTTTCTTTGTCACAGATCTGTACATCATACAGATTTTTCTTAATTTTTTTTTTAATATTGAGGGAATTCTGGACAAGAACAAACCCGAAAAACAACTTAATGGCCCTATTTATTTGTATAACAGAGCGTGAATGTGCGTATGACAGCAGCAGCAGTTGTATGCAAATAACAAAGCCATGTGCAAGATGACATCACAAAAAAGAAAAATTGCAGAGAAGGACAGTAATAGACACATTCTGAACACGGCCAGACAAAGAGTACCACGTGTTCGACAGAGCAGTCTTGTTAAGCACGAGAGTACAAGAAGACTTTTGAACAAGAGACAAGGCATTATTCTAGAAGTACCTGTAAATAAATGTCTTGTTTTAACTGATAAAAAGGAGCCAAATTCTTTCCTTGTGGCTGTCTGCATACAAAATGTGGGTCCTGAGGATTGACATGTAATGACTACGTTACAATTAACTTCCCTATGAAGGCTGCATTCAAAAGAGCGTCCATAGGTAGATATTTTATTTTCCTTGTATTCAATTCAAGAACTCATGGCTTTCTCCACAGTTGAAAAATATTTTGATAAAAATTGAAATCGAGTTGATCGTGTGTAAAATAAACACCGAATTGGTAGCTACAATTTTTTTCTTCTTCCCTATATGGACATACAATTTTAATGTACACCCTTCTCTGAACTACCATCTCAGACTTAGGGTTCATGTTGGGGGGGGTCGATGAAGGGCATGACATAACTTTTCTTTTGTGTGAGAGCAAAAGTAAAGGTTTCCATTTGTAGGTTCGATATCTGCATCAACCCCACCCCCAATAAGAAAATAGAATCATGGGCAAAACGCACAAAACAGAAAAGAAAAACAATACAGGAAGTTGACTGAATAACTAGACATAATCTCAGCAACATTGTTTTAGTTTAGTGAGCAATGACTAATTTAAATTAAAATCACACCATATTTAGATAAATATCTATTTTCCCATGGTGTTTTATGAATAATTAGTGAAAAATGAATAAAAAATAAAAATGTTGTGAATATAAGAAAATACATACCATTTTTATGTACTACTTTGGAGAAATATTTTGGGGCAATGATTCCATTTTTATCTCCACTAGACAAAATGACATTGTTAGCAGACATGAAAAATTTCAAGCCATCTGAATTGGGAAAAAAAAACAGAAAAGAAAAGTCAGATAAGCAAACTAAGATGGGAAAGACTTTCTGTTCGAGAAACTAAAAAGCTGAAATACAAGGTTCACATTTAATTGTTGGCATCAACATTATTTTTCTTAATTTCCTTCATATAAAATGATAAATATAAATTATTTTCGAAATTAAAAGAACAAAAAAAAAAAAATTGTTTTTAAAGATATATAAAAAAATAACTAAGTGTAAACATGATTACATAACTTTCACATGCATACGTCTGAAATTTAAAATGTGTATAACAGACTAATACAGATATTTAACATTCTAACTTCTTCCGACAATATTAGGTGGAGAAATAGCAGTGGGGGGGGGGGGGTTTAAAAATAAACAAAGTAAGATGTCATGAGCGTGATGAATAAGTACATTCAATTGTGAGAAATGTTGGGTCTTCTAGCTAATCTCTCTCTCCCCATATATATTTTTACAAGCATAAAAGTTCTATTTTATTTATTGCGGACTATTATCCTCATCTATTTTTCTTATTGTTTCATGATGTTTTGGCCAACTATTCCTCTGGCCTTCAGCAACAACTAAAAAAAAATTGAGGATAGTCCACAATAAATAAAATTAATAAATAATACTCATCTCAATCATGAATTCCAATCAAATAATATATATGAAAGTTCTATAACTTTTATTCCTCATTTTGCGCACATAATGTTTATTAAAAAAAAAAAAAAAGGGGGGGGGGTGAAAAAAAAAATGGGGAGATAACTCCATCGCTAAGGAAGCGAAATTAAATATAAACAGCAAAGTTTCAAAACTGCTAATATCGCTACTAAAAAATAAGTTCTTATATATCTCTATTTTATAATAGAAACTGTGTGTGTGTGTGTGTGTGTGTGTGTGTGTGTGTGTGAGAGAGAGTTCATTCCCTATGAACTCTGAAAAGGCTGTGCATTTTATTTTTTTTTTATTTCACACAAAGGTACTTGATGTGTCTGGTAATGTTCTTATATAGGTATTGTATTGGAATACGTCTGATGTGTTTAAAAAATTCAATTAAAGGAAATCCAATTTTGACCGAAGTCCACGCTTCTATAAAACCCTAACATAAGTGCATTTGAGAAATTTTATCACTGCACAAGCAGAAAGACTGAACTTATAAAATCAACTGTTGCTTTTTTTAATAAGATAGGGACGCACTTGAAATGAAAGTTTCTTTTTAGAGCACAACTGAAGCAGGATAATTGACTTTTGCATTAAGTGAACCCATAATTCACAAATAATTTTATAAAATCAGTAGATTCTCTACAGTGCAATGTAGACTACAATGTATTGTGGACTAAGTCACTGCGGGAAGACGAAGTTTCCCCCCAGTACACTGCTGGGGGGGGGGGGGGTTCACAACTAGAGCAAGCAATCAATCGATTTAATTAAAAAATGGGCGATTTCACCAATTTCGATTACAATAAAAGTATGGGAGGGTGAAATATTTGATCATCTCCATTCAATCCTGTCAACGACTAGTATATAATAATCCAAGAGAATGTATAGATAAAAAACATTAAAATAGGGTGGAAAAGCAAAAAAGCCAAACTATATGAGAAAATCTAGTAAAAATCAACATCACAATCCTAATAATATATAACAGGACTATATATTAGAGTCCTTAGAATATATAGCCTCAATATTAGATTGCTTTATTGTAATAAAAAGGCTAATTAATTTAATTTAAAATACATGAAGTATTTTATTCTACAGGCTAGAAAAAAGGCATTCACAATGCAAAAACAAAAACTACCCCCCTCCCCTAACAAGCCAAGCTTTGTTTTGGTTGCTTTTTGTTATTTTCACAATTTATTTTTTTAAATTCTTACAACATACTTATCTAGGCCAAATTACAAAAGATTTTTTTTTTTTTAAACTAATCATCGAAAAACAAAAATTCAGTAAGGGAAATAACTCAATTTTTTCTTTTACTTGAAATAAGATTTGTCTTCTGAACACTGAAATTTCATTTTATTTTTATTATTTTTTTTTTAATTAATTAAACAAATGTGCAAAGAAATAAAAAGTAAAAACTAACACGAGTTCAATGTAATCCAGGTAGATACATATGAGTAAAAATCAAATAATATATATATATATATATATATATATATATATATATATATATATATTGCGCACAAACACACACAAAGATGAGAAGACTGGTTTTTTTAGATAAAAAAAGTTTCTTTATACGAGCAAGAGCAGGATATAAGCAAACGTGATGAATTAAAGAAATTAAAGAATTAAAGCAACGCAATTTCTTACCTTGCAATGCTTTTTTCATGTCAATATAGATATATATATCACAAGTTGTGCGCATGCCTAGAAAAAAAAAAAAAAATTAAAATTCATTTAAGACAAGCAAAATATAATTAAGCAATTCCTTAAATAAAAATTAAGCAATTACTTTTTAGCATTTACACGTTAAAAATATATACATAAATATATACATAAATATAAGAGCAATAAAGAAATGGCAACTTCATTAAAACGTCAACATAAGCGAATTTGTTCAATCTGTGTAGCATTCCCTTGACCATCCGACATTGAGGTCATTTTTAACCCACCACCACCACATATGTATTAAAAATAAATAAATTTCTTAATTATTAAGAGCCTATCAAACATGTACACAACGTGATAATGAACGTGAAAATGTGTTGTATGGAGAGAATGATACAATGGATGTGTAGAATGGATCTTAAAAAGCTCAGATTTGATGAAAAAGATTAAATCTTGACAGTAAAGAATGTGTGCTGAATAAGAGACTTTGATGGTATGGTCATATTGAAAGAATGGATGAAAATTCTTGTGTTAGTAAGATGTAGTTCAGTTGAGGTAGCAGGTCTATTCTACAGTAGAAAGTAAAGAAAAACATGGAGAAAGTGATAGAATAAAAATTGATGGAAGGGAAAGAGGAATAAATAAAAATTTGACAAAGGATAGATTAGTTTGGAAGTAAATATTTTAATTAAGAGTCTATCAGATGCGTAGACAGTTTGGTGATGTATGGAATGTGAAACCTGGAATCTGCATTGGATGGAGAGAAAATAATGATGGATGTGTCAAATGAATCTAAGACAAAGCTTAAATTTGATGAACTTCAAGGAAGATTAAGTTTGTAAAACAATATGGTTTCACCATGTTAAAAGAATGAGAATTCTTGGGTTGCTAATTGCAGTCACGGTACTTTTATTTTTTTATGCTTGATTGATTAGTCTGAAAAATTTGCCTGGGGAATGGATCCTTGAGTGATAACAGATTAATTGCAATATAAAGACAAAAAAAATTACTGTGAGAATAAATAATCACCCTGGAGAGATGACATTAAAAGTTGAGAAAGTCGGACTAGATCCACCTACAGCATACATGTTCAGGTGTATATAAGAATTGGTTGAAAGATATTCTACAGTGGATTCTACTTAAAAGATGTGAACTCATGTTATATAATGAAGCCCTATGTAGACAGGTTTTTTTAGCTAGTACATTAGAGATAGATTTGAGTAACTAGGCCCCATTGTTTAGGGAGATTAATCGTTCAAAAACTGTCGCTAAATACAGCACAGGTGAGTGACAGGGAAAAGGTCATGGGTAATGGTAGAGAGGTAAATAGGTATGAATACCTGTTCTCGTGAGAGTGAGAATTGGCGAGATTTGTGATGAGATTCACGTTTAGGGAGTGAGATTTGAAAGGAAGAGAGACGGCCTATTCAGGGGTAGTAATGAGAATAGATTAGTCTGCCTTGTGCAAGTGACAATGACAGGTGCAGCTGTTTTCTGAGAGTGCAAAAATCCATACTATTCCCTAAATGTGAATCTCATCACAAATCTCGCCAATTCTCACTCTCACGAGAACAGGTATTCATACCTATTTACCTCTCTACCATTACCGATGACCTTTTTCCTGTCACTCACCTGTGCTGTGTTCAGCGACAGATTTTTTGAACTCGATTAACTTCCCTAAACAAGTTAATCAAATCTATCTCTAATGTACTAGCTAAAAAAAAAAAAAAAAAAAAAAAAAACTGTCAATCTGTCTACATAGGGCTTCAGTTTATAAGTTCAAATCTTGAAATGTAGCAAGAATCCAAGATACCCACCTCTTCACGATGAGGAGGTCCTGGATATGACCTTAAACTATATCCAGTGGTGAGGCCCCAGCTTGTGGGCTTTGGGGAGTGTGGAGCCACCCTTTAATTACCATTGCTCCCAGGACCACTCTGACCCGGAGTGGTAGTACCTTTTAGGGTCCCAACTATGGGTTAAATAGAAACCGACGTGAAAACAACAAATATATTCGATGAAAAAAATTTTTCTTCAAAATCTTTGGATTTGGCATTATAACCCGAAAAGGGTTGATATGCCATAAAACAAAAACAACCAACCAATCAAGATGAGGAACTAATGAGGAATTGGTGATGCATCTTCAACCCAGGAATGCAAAAATAAAACTCAAACTATATCCAAAAAAAGCACAAGAGATTTGCATCTATTATTGCGAAAGGTTTTTGTTTATGGAGGGCATGGTAAGGCAAAGCAGATGCAAGCAACTCAAGGACATAAGACCACAAAAGACAAAGGTCTGTTGCACAATATCTTATTGTAATGAACACATTTTAGTATGACATGTAAACATTGCATGATCGGCCCATTTGCATCTAAGAACATTTGTAAAACCTAAAAGGGGTGATGTGCTGTAACTTGAACCAAAGTAAATAAGAAACAAGTTAAATGTTATGAACAGAGTACATGAGAACTAACAGAAGTTATAAAAAATTTTTAAAGTAAAAAACTTAATGACTTATAAAAATTAAGTAATGAACCTAACTGCTATGAAATCTAAATATCCACATAACATGGACTCAATCGAGAACAGTCTAAACAAGTAAAAGTTGTTCAAACACGATATAGGAGTAGGGTGAAGAATATGTCAATTGAAATGACACCAGGTTTTTTGTTGTTTTCTTTTAATGGCATATCAACCATTTTCAAGTTAGTTAATGTCGACTCCAGACAAATTATTTGAGAAAAAGGTTTTCATGCTCCAAGTTCATTGTCCATTCAAATATTTATTCATGGAGTTTGGTTTGGTTATTTTGTAGAGGAAAATCGTTTTTGACTTTGCTGAAAATTAAGTAAAGGGAAAGAAAATTAAGTAAGGGAAAGAAAATTAAGTAAGGGAAAGAAAATTAAAAAAAAAAAAAACATCAATATTTGGTGCATTTTAGGTCAGGAAGCTATTATCTTCAGAGAGACATTTTTTTTTAATATTATTACGTAATTTGTCAATTTTTTCTGCAGAAGTGAAAGAAGGGTTATAGAGAGAGAGAGAGAGAGAGAGAGAATGATAGAGAAACAACTTTTAAAAGAAAAAGCTTATACACTTTTTAACCTCTCCATTTTCTTGTTCATAGCTCCGGGCAATGCTGGGTATCAATACTAAAATTCTATTATTTGACAACACTTCACTATCTTTACATATACAGAGTGTTTGAAAAACCAATGGCATTACTATGTGACTTTATGTTCTATATATGTAAATAATAAAATTTTTTTAAAAAGTTCCAATAATTGTAGGTTCAGAAATGCTTGGTTTCCTAGTTATAGGCCACTAAAATAACTAATCAATATTCTTTAATTATAAACATCTAACAAATAATGTGCGTGTGCACGGTTATTTTTACGTATGGAATAGATAAACACTATCCCTGTGAAAGGATCACAGGTAAAATAAACCTGGCATAAAAAGTGGAAATTCAAATGAAACAAATTTAACTTAACCAGGACAGTTATCACTACATTATTAAAACTAAACTTACCACTAATGACACGATTTTCTCCAGGTAAACCAGGCGCAAAATGAATATGCACTCTTTTCATTTTCTTTAAACCCTATGAAAAAATAAAAAGCAAGGATGCTAAGTAAAGAGCTTCATTCAATGAATTTAACAAAATCAATTCCTTAATTGGAATTCATTTTTGAGATGAGCATTATATATATTAATTTATTTTTATTTTGGACTATTATTCTCATCTTTATTAGTTGTTGCTTTTGATCTTTTATTGGTTTTGTTTATTCACGTTTCGGCCAACTATTCCTCTGGCCTTCGTCAGGTAGTAACCGCGATGGATAGGAACTTCGAATCTCCTAACTGCATTCTCAGCCATCACTGCCATCCATAGTTGTTGTCGTCTCACCACATTTTTGGCCAATTAACCTCTGGCATGCTTTGGGTGGGATTGAAACCGCTATCTTCAGACAATGTTCATCTGGAACTGTAGAGATTCAACGTCTCTATCCGTCGCGGTTACCACCTGACGAAGGCCAGAGGAATAGTTGGCCGAAACGTTGTGAATAAACAAAACCAATAAAAGATCAAAAACAACAACTAATAAAGATGAGAATAATAGTCCGAAATAAAAATAAATTAATATATATAATGCTCATCTCAAAAATGAATTCCAATTAAGGAATAATATATATAAAAAAAAAAAAAATCTAATTTACCCATTTGTTCCAGAATCAAATGGATTTTGTCAATTAAAACAATACTATCTTAAATACATATATTTAAAAAGGTGACATCGGTTTTATAGATTTGAAAAATATTTAGCTGACAATCTGATGTTAAGAATATTTGTTTGAAAAAAATTATATTGCCACATTCTTTTATTTAATATTTTTCTGACAATAAGAATTTTATGGAAGAGTCATGTTTTTCTTGATCATACTGATCCTAAAAGACCATTATTATTTCAAAAGGAGTATTAACAACAAATTATATACAGATTGATGTGGAAAGCACTGCGAAATTTCTACAGATCACAGTAGTTTAAATGAATATAGGTATATTTGAGTTACACATAATTCAAATATTTAAAAGACAAAAAACATGAAAAAAACATTTAATGCAGATTTATAAACACATTTAAAAAAATTTTTATACAAACCTCTTTGCTAATAGATGTCCAGTTTTGTTCGTAGGTTCCATGAACAACAGGATATTTCTCTGGATCCTCAATTGGAACTAAGTCAAGGTTCAAATCTTCAAACTATTTAATAGAAAACAAATAAATGATTTTAAGAATGAATAACACTTAAATTCGGTGTTGAGAAGTATCTGTTTTGTGCAAGCCTTAGTGTCTTTCTAAAATAAATACAATTTGGAAAGTCCATGGGCAAAAGCAAGGAGTAAGCTTTTGAAGTCCTTATATATGACAAAAAGTCTATATCCCAAATTCCAAGATGTAGTCTATCTTACCATTTATTTCTATCAGCATGTTAAAATGTTCAATTCTTGAAAGCACCTTTTTTGTAGTGCAGAAAAAAATCATATGTCAATCTTTGAATATTTTTGACCTGACTCATTAGAAGAATAAGAATTCATTAACTTAAAAAAAAAAAAAAAAAAAAAAAAGGATCTGGCCAAGATTACATAAATCCGTAAAAATCCAAAGAGAAGGTGCAATTGTGTTAAGTGATATTTGCACCATCTTTAATTTTTACCATGGAATATAGAATTTTGTCATTTATTTGTATATGCTCGGTTATATTTTAGCATACATTCTTGATAAATAAATGGTTAAATATATTTTAGCATACATCTTG
Source organism: Euprymna scolopes (assembly GCF_053919585.1). Classification (NCBI taxonomy): domain Eukaryota; kingdom Metazoa; phylum Mollusca; class Cephalopoda; order Sepiida; family Sepiolidae; genus Euprymna; species Euprymna scolopes. The sequence continues at coordinate 54,604,800 of NC_136517.1, forward strand.
ATAAATAAATGGTTAAATATATTTTAGCATACATTCTTGATAAATAAATGGTTAAATATATTTTAGCATACATTCTTGATAAATAAATGGTTAAATATATTTTAGCATACATTCTTGATAAATAAATGATTAAATATATTTTCACATACATCTTGATAAATAAATGGTTAAATATTTTAACATACATCTTGATAAATAAATGGTTAAATATTTTAACATACATCTTGATAAATAAATGGTTAAATATTTTAACATACATCTTGATAAATGGTTAAATATATTTTAACACATCTTGATAAATGGTTAAATATATTTTAACATACATCTTGATAAATAAATGGTTAAATATATTTTAACATACACCTTGATAAATAAATGGTTAAATATATTTTAACATACACCTTGATAAATAAATGGTTAAATATTTTAACATACATTTTTGATAAATAAAGGGTCAATATATTTTAACATACATTTTGATAAATAAATGGTTAAATATATTTTAACATACATTTTTGATAAATAAAGGTTGAATATATTTTAACATACATTTTTGATAAATAAAGGTTGAATATATTTTAACATACATTTTTGATAAATAAAGGTTGAATATATTTTAACATACATTTTTGATAAATGGTTAAATATATTTTAACATACATCTTGATAAATAAATGGTTAAATATATTTTAACATACATCTGGATAAATAAATGGTTTAATATATTTTAACATACATCTGGATAAATAAATGGTTAAATATTTTTAACATACATCTTGATAAATAAATGGTTAAATATATTTTAACATACATTTTTGATAAATGGTTAAATATATTTTAACATACATTTTGATAAATAAATGGTTAAATATATTTTAACATACATTTTTGATAAATGGTTAAATATATTTTAACATACATCTGGATAAATAAAGGCTGAATATATTTTAACATACATTTTTGATAAATAAATGGTTAAATATATTTTAACATACATCTTGATAAATAAATGGTTAAATATATTTTAACATACATCTTGATAAATAAATGGTTAAATATATTTTAACATACATTTTTGATAAATGGTTAAATATATTTTAACATACATTTTGATAAATAAATGGTTAAATATATTTTAACATACATTTTTGATAAATGGTTAAATATATTTTAACATACATCTGGATAAATAAAGGCTGAATATATTTTAACATACACCTTGATAAATAAAAGGATTGGAATAAATAAAGAGTGAAATATAATTGAAAAAGTTTTCTCCATAAATATAATTATTACTCTAATCAATTTCAATTTTTAATACCTACATTATAAAGGAAAGCAAGTTCCAAAAAGATTGAGAACTATATGCACTAAGCTCCGGCACAGAACACATCAGATACATTTTAATCATAAAGCTAAAAATATAGTTTGTGTTACTTGGGATTAAATTTTTCAGGTACATGTGATAATATGGAAAAATTTGTTTATAATAAAATGAAAACAACTAACCTTCCCAGAGTGACCCTGGTTAGCTCGAATCTTAAGCTTTTTACTCCCATCCTCCGTAATCAACGAGAACCTTTGTTTATCGTTATTTTTTACAATTCTTTTGATATCGTCTGGAGTTACGTCAGTGAACCTTTTCAGTTTCAGGAGATCATCCACAAAAATATATCCATCTAGAAATTAAAAAAAAAAAAAGAAAAAAAAAAAAAAAAAAAAAAAAAAGAAAAGGTAATGTAGATTTATTGATTTACTCTCAGCAGAATACATGATAGTGAAATCATCTAACATATAAAGTTATCTGGTGAGATTTTAAAAGCTGAATGAATAGGACCAAAATTTATTTTAAGCTGTGATTTTACCAGGAGAATTGGTAAAAAAAAAAAAAAAAAAAAAAAATCAGCAAAGAGGAATAACTTATTGCTTCTTGTCCAGAACTCCTCCTCTATTAAAAAAAAAAAATAAAGAAAAATCTGTATGATGCACATACTTGTGACAAAAAATATATTCCAAAATTCATGTAAATTGATCAAGTAGTTATATTTTTATTTAAAAAAAAATCATTTTAAAGCAATTAATGGGACTATGTAGCATTACAACATAAAATCTAACAAGTTTGAATTATTGCCAAATTATCTCCTTGGCTTATTTTAGATTTTTTTTTTTTTTCCAAAATGGCAAAGAAGACTTCAATCATTCCTTCAATACATATAAAATTTGATTTTCTTATTTAAAAATAAAACCACTGGATTAATTTATCTGATTTTTAGAATATGATATTTTCATTTTGTCATGGGTATATACATCATACAGATTTTTCTTTAATATAGGGGGAATTCTAGACAAGTTAGATACTATACTTCAGCTTTTCTGTCCCCAGGCAGGTATGGAGATATCCTTTTAGCATGAGGCAATTTTTATTTTTTGTTCCAATCGGACTTTCTCCTACATAAAAACAAACCATGCGTCTAACCCTGCACTTGTGAGGAGGCAAGTAATTAGGATCAACCAAGATGAGAATAGTAGTTTAAATAATCAATCCTCATCTAAAAAAATTCTAAAAGAAAAATGATGCTATAAAAATGAGAATATTAGCTAGAGTTAATATTTACAATTGTTACGTTATGCATATTCATTATTCGACACAGGTTAATTAAGACAAATGTTTTTTTGTTGTTGTTTTTTTAGGAGGGGGGTATTTTAAAAGCAAACGTGGGATTAGCTTTAGAAAAAGTAATTTATCTATTTCATATATTTTAATCGCACAAAATACATGCTAAAAATATTATATATATATATATATATATATATATATATATATATATATATATATATATATATATAAAGCAAAACTTTCATTTTAATTGTTCTAATTAGTTGTAAACTGACTCATCTCTTACTTTCATTGTACATTGCCTTACCCTCACCCAACACATTTGTTTTACATACAGTGTTTAACACTCGTTTCTGTCTCCCTTTCTACTTATTAAGAGTCAAAAGCAATAAAGGAGAGAATAAAAAGATTGAAATAGTCCATTATAAATAGAGATCATCAACAGAATTCTATTTAAGAAAGACATAAGATCAGTTTACTCTTAAAAAAAAAAAAGCAATTTCTCTGCATTGAATTTGTTCTTTAATTTTCTGTCAACCTTGTAAAAGTTTTAAAAATGGCAAAATGCTAGATCCAAAATCAATCATTTTGGAAAAAAAAAAAAAAAAAAAAAAAAAAAAAAAAAAAAAATATTGTTACAAAATTTCCTTGCAGCTTACAGAAATAAGAAAATTAAATTGTACTGCATGAAGATTTAATCCTTCTTAGATAAGACAAAATCCAAGTTGTCGCCGATGGACATACATTCAAACAACGACATTAATGTGGGTCTCAGGGGTCAATCTATGGACTTTTCTTATTCCTGATTTTCATGAACTCCCTGATTAAATTATGTCCAAGATAGGTAAGAGTTATCATCATCATCATCATCATCATAAAGTCCGTCAGTTTTGACGACTAGTCGGGGCCTTAATGCTTTATCCTTCAGTGTTGGCGTAGTCCTCTTTCTGTGTGAAATGTCCGGTCACAGGCACCGCATATGTGGGTGTCGGGGTTATGTCGTCGATAGTGTCTCAGCTCTAAGGCTTCTCCAAGCCTTGTCTCTATTTCCTCCTTCCCTTTGTAGGGACTGTTCAGTCAGCTACTCCTTTCTTTGGCCTGTTCTTCCCAATTCTCGATATTAACGTTCATCGCCTTCAGGTGCCACTTTGTTACAATTTTGCAGCAAAGCTTCTGACCTCCTACCTTGCAGATTCCATTTTCCAGTTCCTCGTAGAAGATCATCTTTGGGATTTGGTTGTCTTCCATTCTGGCAATGTGCCCTGTTCATCATAGTTGCATAGTAGCAAGGGTAGCTTCGATGCTGCCTAGGTTTGCTCTCCTGAGAACTTGCACGTTTGATACGTAGTTACTCCATATAGAGCATAGGTGTAGAGTATGGTGCCATCAGCAAATATACCTAACGTATGGGTAAAATGATTATATGCATATGTGTGCAGTCAGTACCAACCCTATTCAGGGTTTAACCGGCTTCTTCCGAAGGAGGAAGTTTCATGGGGGTATGAAATTCACAAGCGGTCCCCAGTCACATGTATATTCCCGTTAGGGGAGATGAGGACGTAGGTTTTTGCAACTTTTTGCAGGGAGGTGTCTACGTCCTCCAACATACAGCACCTGGACTTCCCAAATTGGTCACCCATTTTAGTAATGACCAGGCTCAACGTTGCTTAACTTCGGTGATCTGACGGGAACCGGTGTGTCAACGTGATTATGCCGTATACATTATATACATATCCAAGGCAATGTCTGAAATCTTAAAAAATTACCTCCAGTTTGTAGTGGAATGGAGATGTAACATTTAATGTAAAGACAAAGCTCAACAATTATGGATAACCTCTTCAGCCACAGATTGCCATGGATAATAACACCAGAGTTGGGAGTTCATCATTCGAACTCCTCAATCTAACGTTCACAGATAACATAAATTGGAACAAATACAGGGTGTAGCGATAAGTGTCACCCCAAAGAAAACACTACAGCTTTATTTTAAAACTTTTATTTAAAAAATCAATTCAGGTAACTTGATTATGTAGTAGAGCTGACATTTATTCAATGTAGCTGCTTTCAGCCTCAATCACCGACTTGATACAGGTCCGGAGCTGGGAGCATGCCTTTTTCACAAGTGCCGGCGGGAGCTGGGCGAATACTTGCTAGATGGCGGTGATAAGGTTGGCTTTGGTGTTGATTTTTAATATCATTTCTTTATTTCCTGTCAGGGATTTCTCAACAGATTTAATGTGGTTTGAAACTGATGGGCTTTGTTGTTGCATCATTGTTGTGTCTCATTTTAGATTTATTAGTTGTTGATATTCTTTGGTCAGAATTTGTACCGCCATTTTTTTTGGGGGGGGGGGGGTTCAACCATAGACAGTAGGTGCGTAGGTATGTCCAGCTTGTTAAGTAGCAAACACAATTTCCACGTGTTGCTTATGGATGCAAACTCGTATTGAAACGGATCCTTCCACCGTCTATACCAAGCAGTAAGTTTGTTTGGAATCCGGATTGAATGAAAAATATGTTATTGTGCTTGTTATGGTGTCCAAAGAAACTGATTTTGGGGTGTTCATTATTTGTGAAATTGTACTGTCAAAGTTTCAATTAAATTGTTTTGAGCTTTTAAAAATTCTTCTTGCTGCTTTCTCAATATTTTATCCAATAATTTTAAATCCATGACGTAAATAATCCTGCCGTTTTTCTTTTCATTTGTGCATAATCTGCCGAATAGGCTGCTGGGGAGTTACATCAATGATTGCTTGGACCCTTTTTGATGAATTCCTTGGCCCGGGTCTTCCTGATAGTGGTCTCAACCTTCCGCTCCAAAGGGTCATCCGATGCGTTGAGCTGTGCCCTTAAGCATTGAACTGTCCAGATTTGTATTTTGAGGGTGTTGGGAATGGTCCTCTTGTCATAACTTGGCTCGGTAGAGAGCAGGAGTTGTACAGCAGCGCATCTCCAATCTTACTCATTAAACACTGTGTCACTTTCAGACATGATTGAAGGCTCTTAATCGCTCATGGGATTTGTACACAACTGACCAACTAGTAGATGGTCTGCAACAAAAAAAAGAAAACCAGTTTTCATCAAACAGAAATGGAATCGTGTCATCTTTTCTAGGGCAATAATTTTATCGTTCCACTCTGTACATAGACCTTGCCAAGATTACTACTAAAAAGACGGATTATTTCGACTGCTGAGAAAAATATTCACATCTGACAGTATCGTATATTTCTACAAGGCTACCAGTCACCCATACATGGAATAGTTGCTATGTAAGGGTCGGTGCATTAACCACTAGTCTATCTCTATTGGACAAGATGATAAAAACTAATACGTCATATACTATCACCCCAAACTCCAACTTTTGTCCCATCGATGCCATAGCGCATCCCTGTACTTGTTTTACGAGTACTTTAACAAAATGTGCTCTGATGAATTCGCATTTTATATAAATACTCAACAACTAACCCAACAAGTAGTAAAATCCCACGCCTCCACTGTAGAAGTCCCTAGATGTTGGAGAGCTATACTGATAACTTCTTCTCTTCAAGTGAGAATTCCTTCTCGGTTTCCAACTGTACTAACATACAAAAATTTAAATGTAATGTGAACAAGTCTCTACTCAAGAGATCATGCTTACAGACGTCTCTAGTTCACAGTAACCCCTTATGTTTCAGTAGAAGAACACCCCGTTTAGGGGTGAATACGAGTAGTAAAAAAATTAAATCTGCAGATCAATGATCAAGCTCACTAGTGCAGACAAAGTTAGAAAAGCCAACAAAAAAATAAAATGGATAAATCTTGTCAACTTACGTGCATCCATTTTAAGGTTAAGTTTTTCAGCCGTGTGCCTCAGGATGTTAGAAAGATTCTTTGAAATGGAAATATCGTCCATTTTCTGGAAAAATAAATTTCAATACAAATTAAAAAAGAAAAAAAAATTTATATCATTTTCATAATTTATAGATCATAAAATCTTAAAAAAATACTGAGAATGTAGTTACTGAACTTTTAAGATGATTATTTGCATTATTTGTACAACTCAGCCTACTTTCACAAGAACTCATGGCGTAGTGAATAAAGTACTTGGCAAAATTCAGTTATAATGGAGGTTAAAAGTGCAATCTTCAGTGTGAGCAATATTTAAAATACAATTGGAGGGGGGGGGGGGGTACCATTTCTTAGAACTGTTTATATACCCCCTAGATAATATCTACGATTTGCCAGCGCGCATCACATCTAGATTTATTTACATTGACTTTTACAAAATTCTTGCTATTTCGGCTCCCAACGTGTGTGTTCGGCATTTTCGTATAAAAGCAAAACTAATCTGAAGCGAAGGTGCAGTTCCCAGCTTTCGTGCCAGGAACGTCGAGAAAGCAATGATGTTTGATCAATGCGGGGAAAACCCTGTATATCAGACAATTGCTATCCATTTGGACACTGCCCCCCCCCAAACATCTTGGGGAAAGAAAACCAGAAAAACTACCTCGCAGCCAAAGTTGGGTAAACAAGCACAAAAAAAAACTACCTCGCAATAAAAGTGTGGGATTTCATTCCGTGTATGGCGTGATATTTGAACTCATTAAATTCATGCACCTGTCGATTTAGTTTTTAAAGCTTAAATTCAAACGTCTTTCTGTTACTCTCCCTTGCTGGCCTAACGGGTAAATGTGGCAGGTTTCTTTTTTACACTTTATTTTCCACCTTTGCCTCAAGGCTTCTGGTTCGATCCTACCTACCTACCTACCAAAAATTTGATTTTTTTTTTGTTTTTCCAATGTTAAGTTTAACATTGTTGTTTTTTTTTTTTTTTTTTTTTTAAATCTTATTGGTTTTGATCTACACACACCTCCAGGCAATGCTGCCCCCCCCCCCCGCTAGTCTATTATATAAAAGCGAAAATGTGTTAGTGTGTGCACTTTTTTTATATGTCCGGCAAAGGCTTTTTCCAGGGAGGTGCTTTTTGTCGGTACTAATTCTTGGAACTTTTTATATACTCCCTAAATTATAATATCTCAGATTTATGAAAGAAGATCGTCAATCTTATTTGAGAGACTTTTACACAATATTTCTTGCTCTCGCATGTTTGTTCGTGTCTTTCATATATATAAAAGCGAAACTAAAAATCGAAAGCAGTTTTCTCGGCCATTCGTGCCGGCATGTCCATTAAGCAATCAGCTTTGAAATCTGGGGGAAACTCATCATATGAGGCAATTGCTATTCATTTGGACACTCCCTTTTTATGGGGAGCTGGTTTTCCCCAACATCTTGGGAAACAAACAAATACGCAGAAAGCTCCAAGCTTAACTGACTCTGCGTGATTTCATTTCTCTATGGCGTGATGTTTGACCTTGACGTTCATTTAAGCACCTGCCTTTTTTAACCGTTTAATTTAAACCACTCTCACTTCCTCTGCCCTCTTAGCGTAGCGGTAACATGTCACGTTTTCTTTTCTGACTTTGCCTCAAGACTGAGTTTAAACCTGCTTTTCTTTTTCTCTCAACACACACAAACACCCGGGTAATATAATCTATTATATAAAAGTCTATTATATAAAAGCGAAAATGTGTTAGTGTGTGCACTTTTTTGTATGTCTGGCAAAGGCTTTTTTCGGTGTGTGTGTGGGGGGGGGTACTAATTCTTAGAACTTTTTATATACTCCCTAGATTATAATATCTCCGATTTACGAAAGGCGGTTGTGTCTCTTTTATTTGAGCGACTTTTATGTTACAAAATTCGCACTATTTCTTCCGCTCATGTGTTTGTTAGTGTTTTAAAGATATAAAAGCGAAACTACGAAAGCGAAGTCGTGTTCTAGGCCTTTTGTGCTGTGACGTCCAGAAAGCAATGAGCTTTGATCAATGCTGGGAAAACGCGTCATATGAGACAGTTGCTATTCATTTGGACACTCCCTTTTTGTAGGGAGCTGGTATTCCCAAACATCTTGGGGAAACAAAGAAATAGGGCAGCTGGCTTGAAGCCTTAATTTAAATCTCCGCCATTTCCAGTTTGGCGATGAACGCAACAGCAATGGTCTCATGAATCTTTTTTTTTTCATGTTCTTTTCCTCCTTCGCGGTACAGGTTTGAGCCTGCCTGCCTGCCTACTACAACTTAAAAAAAAAAAAAATTTTTTATGCTCAACACACCTCCAAACACCTAGGATACACCAGGCTCCCAGGCTAGTCTTCTATAATATAAATTTCACCTGTCTGTTTGAAATGTATGTATGTATCGCAAAAACTTTCGATAGAGACGACAGATCCTGACAAGATCGGTATCATTATGAAGCTCAACATCCTGGACGACAAATATCAAAAAATTGGCCAAAAACATTAATTCCTTCACCCTAACTCTGCCATTTTGTACAAGGAAGGGTCGATTTTTTAGGCTGACATTTTATCAAGTCATTGTCACCATTGAATTGACTTTAGTTAATTTCAATGCTTTTAACAAAATGGAACCAAGCATTTGTGTATGTCCACGAAAGACTTTTCTGTTCGGGCTTCTCACATCGGTTAGATTCTGCGAGAAGTTTTCACATACTCCCCACATAGTAATATCTCACATTCGCAAACAGACATTGTCTATCTTTTCTTTTTTTTTTGATCGAGTTAAACAAAATTCCCACCGTGCCGTCATCTCGGCTGTTTGTCTTTCATATAAATTAAGCGAAAATATTTGAACGCAAATGCCTGGCCTTCGAGCCAGGTAGTATTTTTTTCTGTAATTGGTCATTGGTCAATTTAGGGGAAACCCTTTATACCGAGACAATTACTATTTATTTGGATACTGCCAGAGTGTCCCCCCCTTTTTGGAGAAGCTGCACCCCCCCCCACATCAAAAACAATCTTGTCTAATTTTCTTTTGTGGGAGGTTTAAAAGCAATGCCATTTCAGCAAGTCATCTTTTGTTTTTCGATCGACTACATTAAATTTGAACGCTTTAGACTTCCGGTCGCATCATGGAGTAGTGGTAAGACATCAGATTTTCTTTCACTTTCTTTTCCGTCTTCACGGCACCGGTTCAAGCCTGCCTGCCTACTACAACTTTTTTTTTTTTTTTTTTGGCTCAACACACACCTACAAACACCTGGGCAATGCCGGGCACCCAGGATAGTTTTTTTATAAAAAGAAAATCAGTCTTGTCATAAAAATATTTTATATTACTCTTGCCACAAATTTTTTTTATTAGTCTTGTTATATAAAAAAAGTTATCTTACCTCTTGTCTGTTTCCACCAGGCTGAAAGGAAAAAAAAAAAAGACACACATTAAAGAAATTCTTATTTCTGAACTTTTTAGATGAGGATTGAATACTTGTATTATTTGGACTACTGTTCTCATTTGGAGTCGTATTTTAATGTTTTGGCTGATATAACCTCAAACCATCTTCAGATGTATCTTGTTGAACTTTGGAATCTTTATGTCGACTCAAATTACAATTGCAAATTACTTGGACTTCTACCTGGTCATAGCCGACAGAATGAGTGCATGCTACTCCTGTGGATTAAATAAAAGGTTCTGTTTGGAATTATGTGCAAATTCCGGAGTTCAACAAGATACATCTAAGAAAAAAAAAAAAAGGTTGGAAGTTACATTAGTCGAAACGTAAAAATATCAGTCAATGAGAACAGTCGTCCAAATTATACAAATAAGTAAAAAATGTTCATATAATAGAGAGTATATGAAATATGCAAACATCAGATTTTTGCAAAATTTTAATATTACGTATTAAATCTAATAAATATTCCCAAAATTTCAGTTTCTTTGGAGCATTTTGAAGGGTTTTTAAGGAGCATAATGTGGGCACAACTTTTGTAAAATTAAAATATTTCACATTTGCATTATATTCGATTCAGTTAGACAATAATTAAGATTATGTGAATTTCAATTTAAGACTCTATAGGTTTGATTTTTAGACATTTCCTAGAATGTAAATTATGTCATGAAATGTGATCACAATTGGAATAAGGATTCTACACATAGCATTATATTTTGATTTTAATCTTTGTAAAATAGAAATGGCCAAACTTTTTATTCCATGCGTCATTATTTTTTTTTTTTTTTTTACAATCAATTTCAATGTGCCACACAAACCAACTTTTTTTTTGTCTTTCAAAATGTGTCTTAATATGGCCATATCTTATTTGAAAAAGATATGCTTTATGACTGTTGTATTACAAAAATATGAACAACATTGCCAATATCAATTGTATTGATTGGAATATTGTCCTCATCTTGAGTGTTATTTGTGCGACGTTTCTGTCGGATTAGCCTTCAATCATCCTCAGGCATGTTTCCAAACAACAACCAACATGCCTGATGACTGTCGAAGGCCAATTCCGACCGAAACGTTGCACAAAAAATAACACTCAAGATGAGGACAATAGTTCGATCAATACAATATAAACAATCAGCCCTAAAAAAAAAAAATTCGGAACTTTAAACATTGCCCAATTTATTAAAAAAGATGACAGATTTAGGATTTGTAAAAAGAAAGAATTAAAGATAACACTTTAATTTCGTTGAAAGTATTAATAGTAACACATGAGCACATGCATAGCTTAAAATGGTATTTCGTTTTGCTTTGTTTTTGCCAAATCAGAAATATCAGGAATTAAATTTGTAACTGACAACAAACAATCCTGGAATTTGACAGAAATTTAATCTCACTTTATATGTCGCATGTTAACAAGCTTCACAGCAGCACGCCATGTCAACATCACAATAAATATCTGACAAACATAAATGACTACATTGTTACATAAATGTTACAACACTAGTTACTGGATGGGAATCCTGCAAGGACAGACCATATATATTCTTTACTCTAAAGCTACAATTTTAGATCAATTTCGATTTACAGTAATTAAAAAATTAGGTTTAAAAAACAGAACTATGCTACAAAGAATGTGCAAGAAATATAAATCACTGAATAAACGAGTAAAAGTGGCTTAGTTTCTTATCAAAATGATACAATGCACCACAGGTTGCCAACCAATGTGCCACAGGTTGGCCATCCGTGATATAAAATGTGATGCAAAACCATTGTTTGGGAAAGTAATTTTAACATTCCTGTCATAGGTATTTTTTTTATTCTATGCATGCAAAGACATATGTACGCATGCATATACACATTGACACTTCTCATCAGATCACTGAAGTTAAGCAACATCTGACTAGTACCAGATGAGTGACTATTTGTAATTTTAGGCGCTATATGTGCTCTCCACTTATCTCTGCACAGTTTCCAGTTGTCCTGAACCTACATTTTCCATTGGTATTAACAACGTTGACTCTGGAGAGGTGTGGTTGGACATTGCACAACTCTTGCCACAAAAATTCCATGCGCATGAACCTTTACAGTTGGTATCCATAGTCTATCAAGACTGAAGGAAGCTACTAAATATGTATGTATGCATATACATATGCTTCTCAGCTGACTATTTCAGGGGTTTTTTGTTTTCAAGTTTAATGTTAACAAATTCTTCAGAGGCCACTTGAGAATAAAGTGTCAGTAGTCGATGGAACAATATCATAGTAATGCATTGAGCAACAGATACTGCTGTATCAAGTGTTTGTGGATCTGACCAAAGCATTTGACACCATTAACAGGGATGCTCTCTGATTGATTTTAAGAGAAAGTAGGGTGACAATGGTCTCAAACAAGGTGATATTCCTGCCCCTACTCTGTTCTCTATATTTTGCTGCTCTACTTGCTCATGCATTTTGGGATTGCGATAGGGGTGTCATGTTAAAGTTTCCAACCAGAGGTCGAATTTTTAATCTTAGGTTTAATGCCAGAACCAAGCTGCATCATGTCTTGGTCAAGGAGTTACTGTCTGCAGACGATGCTGTTTTTTGTCACACACCGAGACTGATATGCAGTATATAATGAATCACTTTGCTGACTCCTGCCTTTGGTCTGAGGATCAGTCTGTCTAAAACAAAGGTGATGTTCACTCCTGCACCGGGCCAGTCATATGTGGCACCGAACATCATGGTCGGTGGTGCTAGACTAGGTAGTTCTGTCAAGGGATGGCTCTCTCGTCACTGAAATCTGCAGACGAATTCAGAAGGCATCTGTAGCTTTTAGAAGGTTGGAGAATAGAGTGTGGTCTGATCATGGCATCACAGACAGGACTAGGATCTGCATTTACAAGACCCCTGTACTAACCACACTGTTATATTCATCGGAGACATGGACATTGCATCAAAGGCACATTAAATGGCTTGAACGATTTCACCAAAAATGCTTGAGATGTATCTTAAACATCAAGTGGCAAGCACAAGTACCCAATAGTGAAGTCCTTGTGAGAGCATGTTGCTTTAGTGTTGAGACCCTTGTAATCAGATCTCACATGGATTGGGTGGGCCACCTGGTTTGAATGAAAGATTGTAGGCTGCCAAAACAATTTTTTTATGGGGAACTGGAAAATGGCAAGCGCCCTCAACACAAGCCTAGGAAGAGGTTCAGGGACTGTACAAAAAACAATTTGAAAGTCCTACAAATTGACATTTGCACGTGGGAAAAACTTACTCTACAAAGGCCGAAGTGGCGAAAGCTTGTACATGAAAGTTGTGATTCTCCAGCGAAAAGAAAGCAGGTCCGCAGCAATCTGAAGCAAGAGATTCGCAAAGGTTTAATTCATGGTCTTAACACAGAGCTGGAAATGCGATGCTTGTGAACGAGTGCTTTTGTCAAAAGCTGGCTACGTCAACCACTTTAAGTCGCACAAAACTCCTGTTCAGGTCAACTTTGCACCTTTTAGTACGAACCAAACAATGTTTAATATGCAGCAAAGTTTGCAAGTCTACTGCTGGTTTGAGAAGACATGTGATTGTTCATAGGAATACCCTTCAACCTCCAGAGGAAATCAACTCAGTGGAAATTGCTCAATTTTTATATCACGTCTGCTTCAAGATGTGCAAATCTGCAGCGGGAGTGCAGTCATCTGAGATAGCATGAATGACGAGATTGGGAGAAGTCAATGTGACAGCGACCATCTGGAAAGATGCAACAATCATATATGTAAGTATATAAAGAAGTCGCCACTTATCAAGGCCCACAGGTCACTTGAGGATAAAGTTTAATAAGTGGACAGTAGTCAATATAGTAAATGTTAGTAGCGTAAATTTGGTAAATTGGATTACTTAAGGGGGCAGCTCATCAAGAACTTGTTTACATTGGACTTGAAGACAGTTGGAAAGCAGGGAAACAAAAGTTCCACAGATGTGCAATTCTAAGAAATAAACTTTGTTCATGGAATCTACATTTAGGCTTAGGCACAGATAAAGAGTGGGGAAAATTATTGCTAGTGGTTTCAACTAGATGAGTGTTTTTCGTGAAAGTTTAGCAAGAGGGGGGCCGTAGATTGGAGCTCAGACGAGCACTTGCCATGAAAATAATGATAGAACAGAGACAAGCTCGCGACGTCTCTTCTGTGGGTTATTTTGTCATAGCTTTTAAAATGGGATTTTTTGTACTAATTGAGGATAAGGCTTAATGAGTTTGTCAAGCGGATGGCGAGATAGCACGTTATGGGTTGGAGACAATAGTTGAAACTGGGCAAAATTCAGGTCTTTACGTTGTGAGGGAGACAGTCGCATTTGCGAGCGTTTTTTTTTCCCAGTGGCGACTAGAAATTAAACATTTCTTTTGACGACTATGATTTTTCACCAACAATCCGAGTGCATTTTTTTTATATATATTTACAAAACTTTTTAATAAAACTCTTTAAACCAATCCTTTTATTGGCTGGCATTTTTTAAATAAGGAAAAACATGCTATTCCAATCCACAGTGCCCTATTTTGAGAGTAATAAGTTCCACAAAAATGGGCATTCTGGATTATTTAAAAAGTTATTTTACAAAACATTTTATGAGAAACAGGATTTTCCCTACATTAAAAACAAGTGAGATTTGAAAAGTACATAATTTTATTTACAAATCTTTTTATAAATCTTTTTTTTTTTTTTAACAAAGATAAAGTGTAGTATCATAACATATACTACACTTTGCTACTAGCCAAAGGTTTAGAGACAGTTTTGAAAGAGAAAACCTGCTATTCCAATCCTCAGGGTTCTGTTTTGGGAGGAATAAGCTCCCAAAAATAAAGATTTCTCTGTTCCTGACCAAGGAGAGAAAAGATGAAGTGTAGCACCGCAAAAACCTTTTAATAAAAGGATTTTCCCGACATTAAAAACTGACGTAAGAATTGAGAATTTACAGTGCTGATCTTTCTTGTCTATGGCCAGTGAAAAAGAAATCCTTCTACACAGAGGCAATTTTTATGCATGATAAAATCACAATGAATAAAATACATACTTTTATAAATTTTATTTTTTATAAAATAAAAACAAAAAATATTTGCCATTTGTTTGCCTCTCCATAAGAGCAAATTCAAGAGTTTTTAATGTAAAGCACAAAACATTTAAACAAAGTACATTTAAATAAATGGATATTGTGCAGAAATGCTACCACACAATTTGAAAAAGGTATTTTCTGAGTGTTTTTCATGCCACAGGAATTTCTTCAGATAGAAGCATAAGTGACATCTACAACTGAGCACTGATTTACAGGTCTGGAACCAGGAGCATGTTTTTCCCACAAGTGCTGGCAGGAGCTCGGCGAATACTTGGCGATCAGGCTGGCTTTGGTGTTGTGGGAGGTCATGTTGGTGATATCGATGTAGGACCAAACGAACCCGTCCTGCGGGTTTAGGTTGTAGAGGAAGTGGGGGGGAGTAAGAGAAGGGTACAAAGTTGTAACTCTTTCTGAAGCCAAGCCTAGGTCTCTTTGGACTTGTGGGCCGACTTAAAGTTCTGCTGCCACAACCAGGGTCTGCAAGCGGCTACATGATTGCACCACCCTCTTCAGTACATCCAGGTACATTTTGGTGCTGATTTTCAAGCCGACTTCAAAGATGTGAGGTGGCTGATGTAGCCCTCACTTGAAACTACAAAGACCATAATCATGCCCATAAACTTTATTGAGCTGTGCACTAAAAATGTGTACTCTGAGGGTGCTGGCAATATTCCTGTTATAACTTGGATCAGTAGAGAGCATAAATTGTACAGCAGCATATCTCCAATCTTGCTGAAACAGTGTATCACTTTCAAACATGATAGAAAGCTCCTATTGCCCTTGGGATTTGTACACAACAGAAATGGAATCAGGTCTTTTCTAGGACAACAATTTTATCATTTCACCCTGTATAATAGACAGCTACTAACTGCACCAACTATAGTCTTTTATACTTCAATTAGAAGTTCTTGTTAACTTCCATCTTCTGACTTCTTTTTAATTGGCGACAAGGAAACAAGACATCATTCTATGATATAAAGAAAATGGAATTTGCAAAAGATTTTAATTTCTTAAGTTATTTTATCATGTTAACATTAAACTAATTTTTTTAAACATTTGTTTTGAAATGTTCAAACATCTTTATGCTTATATGATATTGGTTCCTCCCCCCAAAAGATTAAAAAATAAATTTTTGGTGCATGTATAAAGTGATGACCTTTTAAACTAACATTTCAGGTAAAAACATAACATACATATGTGTCATTTTAAAATTAGTATGTATAAATTCCAAAAATTCCCCCCAAAAAATGATCTAGTAGAAGATGTAGTAGATGTATTTTTAGCAAAATATCATCCACAATTTGAGATTGTGTGCTTAAAATGGCGAAACCTTAAACTCGAGTTATCCCCCTTGTTTGCCATGAATTGATTTCAACTCTTCCATATTAAAGCATATAACCAGACTCGATAAATACTTTTTTTTTTTTACAAGGGTGTCACCACTTATCAAGGCCCAGAGGCCACTCGAGGATAAGGGTTAATAGGTATACATTAGTCATTGTGATTTTAGCATAGTAAACAGTGGGAATTTTGTAACTTGGATTACTTAGGGGGACGATTCAATTAGAACTTGTTCACATTGGACTTTTTCTTTTTTCTTTTTTTTTCATAGGTATCAACACATTATCAAGGCCAAGAGGCCACTCAAGGATAAGGGTTAAAGAGTGTACAGTAGAAATTGGACAATATAATAATCATTAGTAATGAAAATTTGGTAAATTTGATAACTTATATGGAACGGCTCATCAAGAACTTATTTACGTTAGACTTGAAGACAACCATATTGTAGTCAGCCGGAAAGCAGGAAAACGGAAGACAATTTCACAGGCGTGCAGTTCTAAGAAAGAAGCTTTGTTCATGGAATCTACGTTTAGGTTTAGGCACAGATAAAGAGTAGGGGGAATTATTGATAGTGTTTACAGCTAGACGAGTGTCTCTTGTGAAAGTTTTGCGAGGGGGGACCATAGATTGAAGCTCAGTCAAACACTTTCCATGAAAATAACGATACATAAGAGACAAACTGTTTTTACTTATTTTTCTACTGAATAATTTTTAGAATTTATACTAATTTCAACATGACACGGAAATATGTAATAAGATTTTCACCTGAAACGCGTTGAGTTAAAAGATCATTAACTTACACATTCATAAATTATTTTTTTTTAATCTAAGTAAATCTTACCTGAGTTGGATTTCTAGACTGTCTGGAATCCATCCGTGCAGATAAATAATACTGAAAAGAGAAAAATAAGTTTATTTAAATAAGAAATTAAAATGAATGTACTTTATAAAAGTGAAGAAATATGCAATTGTTTGAAAGTAATAATCTTAAAATTCAAAAGAATTGGATCATATTTATCACATTTTTTTCTTGAGCTTTTCCTTTCTTTTTATTATCTTTATCTTCTATAATATAAATCTTACCTGTCTGTTTAAATGTATGTTTGTATGTCTGCCTAAAACTTTGAACTAATGACGGATTTTCACAAGATTGGTATCATTTTGAAGCTCGACCCTTCAGATGACAAATATCAAAAAATTAGCTAAAAATATTAATTCCTTCACCCTCAACTGGGCACTTTTCTACAAGAAGGGGGGGGGGGTCGCTTTTTTCAACAGTATTTTCGAAAGTCATTGCCTCTTTTTGATTAACTAGCCTTAATTCAAACCTTTGCCACTTACAGTTTGGCGATGGCCGCAACAGCTAACGCGTCACATTTTTTTCCGCCTTTGTGGTACAAGTTCAAGCTTGCCTGCCTACTACCACTTTTTTTTTTTTTTGCTCAATACACACCTCTAAACACCTGAGCGACACAAGCCAGCCAGGCTAGTATTTCAGAAATGTCATTTAATGTCGGATGAATTAGGGTTTAAAAACCCTAGGAGGAGGAAACAAATAGAAACATTGCCTCGACCTAAAAGGAATCCTTCACTGATTAAGGGCAAGAAAGGTCAGTATTCTAAATTCTCTATTTTAACATCAGCTTTTTAATGTAAGGAAAATATTGTTCACAAAAAGTTTTGTATCCTACCCTAAAAAATAAATATTTATTCCCTCTACAAAAAAAACTTATGTAACTATTAAAATGTGAATACTTATCACTCGTTTATTTAACATTTTTTATAGTTTTAAATTTGTAAAAATAAATTTTTTTTAAATTTTATTAGAGAAAAAAAAAAAAAATATTGCTATTTATTAAAAATAGCATTGAATTTTTTTTTTTTTTTTTTTCAAATAGTAAAATATTCATCTTCAAAAAATTGAACAGTTTGCTTTCATGTTCTGCTTGTTTTTTTTTTGTTTTTTTGTTTTTTGTCTTCTATCTACATTTAATGGCAGTAGTAATCCTTATGACTTGAAATGTTTGGAGTTAAGTAAAAATGAAGTTTGTTTACTTGGGTACCATAAAATGAAATCATATCTTTCGTATCTTTCATTAAATGCAGTTTACATGGGTAAAGTTTAAACTTTAAACCATGAGATACTCAACACAATTAGAATCGACCAGTCCATCCAGTGAGATTATATTTTGTATTTTTAATAAATATTTGAAAAAATAAAAAAACAGATTAACTATCGTTCCTACATCATGTCAATTGATTTACATACAGCGTGGCTGGTCAGAGATCTTTTTTTTGTCTAAGAAGCATCATGGATGAGAAGTACAATGCACTTAATTTTCATTTCAGTAAAAAAAAATGTACAGAGATAGTATATCTAAATCAAAACAGTAAACCGAAATAATGTTTCATGAAGTTTTTCCTCTTTTTATTTTTGTTTTAATAAATTTCTCTACAAATATTGCATTTTAATTCAATCGAATGATTAAAGTACAGAAAGTTCAAATTAATGGCAAAAAATTTAATAAAAACAAAAACAAAAAAAGCAACGTTTCGGCCAACTATTCCTCTGGCCTTCATCAGGTGGTAACCGCGACGGGATAAGAACTCTGAATCTCCTAACAGGGCCCATGGCGCAGTGGATAGAGACGCTGAATCTATGGTTCGAAGTGAGAATTGTCTAAAGATAGCAGTTTCAATCATACCCAAAGCAGGCCAGAGGCTTACTTGGCCAAAACATGGTGAGACAACAACAACTATGGATGGCAGTGATTGCTGAAAATGCAGTTAGGAGATTCGGAGTTCCTATCCCCGTTGAGGTAACCACCTGATGAAGGCCAGAGAAATAGCTGAGCAAAATGTTGTGAAACAACAACTAAGAAAAATAAGGATAATAGTCCGCAATAAATAAATTAAATAATAATACTCATCTCAATAATGAATTCCAATTAAATAATATATATAAAACAAAAAGCTTTTATTTATTCAAAAGTTTATCGGTTAGAATAAAACTTTGAAAAAAAAAATAAACTTTGTTTAATTTTATAATTTTTTATATGATCACCTAGTCCATTTATGGAATCATAAATATAGGTTCAGCATTTGTTTTTTGTTTTTTTAAATTAATATTGGTTGATAAAAAAAAAAAATGTCTATTGCTATGGACAACAAATAGCGCAGCCATGACAAGTGATCTAAGATATTATTTTCAGGGTTATGTTTCCTGTGTTAAGTCTCCTATTGCTTACTTTATAATGTCTAAGAAAAATGCAATTTTACCGAATTTTTTCCGTAAAAATTACTTTTCACTATAAATAAATTTCTACTCAATGATTTTTCTTAATTTTTGAATATATTACTAGTTTCGGCATAACAATTGAGTACGTAATATTGTTTATGCTTAAAAAAAAAAAAAAAAAAAATCGATCTGTCGACCGTAGCTTAACAAGCAACCAATCTTAACAAGCAACCAATTTTTACAAAGTTCCGGCTTAAACATCTTCACACTAATAACTTATAAATACCATTCTAGCAGAGATAACTCGGTCAGTGTTCCCTGGGTGTCAAATATCTTCGACGTATTTCGACGTATATGATTTCGGTTATCTTTAACATTTCAGTTCTGTAATGACTGCCAAATGTTTGAGATTAGTTTTGTCTCTTATTGCAACCAGTGTAAAGAGCAAAAATAATTTCCCGTATTGTTTTGTTGGTGGTGTTTTTTTTTTGTTTTTTTTTTAAATAAAAATCAAATAGGGATTTTGCATAAATGGAATTTAAATATTACAAATTTACAAATTATCAAATCATAAAATCAAACAAATTGAAATATTAAAAATGTTCTGATTGTTTTTTTTGTTTTTTTTTATATGATAAATTGCTTTTTTATCTGACGTCAAAGAAATTTGTGGAATTTCTACAAAAAACTTTGTCATTAATTCCTTTCATTACAGAGAATTTTACTCTACATGAATTACAGCAGCCTTCTGCACAACTGATGTGGCTTCTGGAGTCGTCGGGATCAATAGTGATCATCCACTGCATGTTGCTGTAAGGTATTATAGCTATGTCGGCCAGCCGTCACAATGCTAGTGCCTGCACTGGGACATGCGTATCAGCCAATGATGGATAAAAGAGTTAATAGATCTATTGTCCACAGGCACCATCATTGTCTGCACCCCCCGCTTCTACATGTCAAAAAATGTAAAATCATGGCACTTATTAAGATAGAGTTGGTAGATAGATTTTTTTGATGTTTTAAGCCAAAGCAGAACTTGCTTGATTGTGTTGAAAATAGTAATATCTAAAAATTATGAAAATTCAAATAGAAAATTATAGGGCCATTCCATGTTACGTGTGTTACAGTTCAGACAGGAAGACCTCCAATCTGTGGTGGAATGGGGACAAAAGTGGTTGGTCGCATTCAATGCTGCCAAGACTAAACTAGTTTCATTCCATAATTACAAGAAACCCTCTCTACCACCTATAGCAATGGCCAACGACTATCTGAGAGTACATCTTTCAAACTCCTTGGCCTAATGTTCACAGGAAACATGAGTTGGAACAATTACATTGAAGGCATTGCCAGGGCCGCTGCAAGAAAGGTGGGCTCTCTCTACTGTGCTAGAAAACTACTAACACCCGAAAGTATCCTGTACCTCTATAAGGCCACCATTTGCCCATGTATGGAGTATTGTTGTCACATCTGGGCTGGTGCATCTGCTACTAGTCTCTCGCTCCTTGACAAGGTTCAAAAGAGAGTCGCAAACCTGATAGGCCCTGAACTGGCATCTAAGCTTCAGCCTCTGTCCCATCGACGAAATGCTGCATCCCTCTGCCTTTTCTACAAGTATTTTAGTGGTGAATGCTCTGACGAACTGCAATCACTTGTGCCCCCACGACGTGAGCACCCTCGACAAACCCGACAGGCTGCTAAATCCCATCCCCACACTGTAGAGATCCCTAGATGTAAAAGATCTTTTTACTCCAATAGTTTCTTCCCCAGAACCGCTAGACTCTGGAATTCCATTCCAGGTCCCTGCTTCCCCAACAGTACTGACGTGCAGAAGTTCAAGTGTAACGTGAACCGACATCTTGCTGCCCAAATCCCTACATAGTACCCCAGTAGTTGTTGCCCCTGATAGTAGTCCCCTACACCAAAGTGGCAATTTGCCTTGTTTGGGGTGAAAATATAATAAAAAAAAAAAAAAAAAAAAAAAAAAAGACAGGTTTTCATTGATTAAATTTATTTAAAATCTCCCTTATAATATTTAACTCTTTTCTTTTTGGCTCATGTATTCTTAAACCATTACTCGTTTATGTAGTACATAAAAAATCCCCATACTTATGACCATTTTGTTTAGAATAATCTTGTTTCTAGCGTCACGTGCATTACATTCAGATGAGAAGGATATTTGAAAAATTTGTAAACAATGTATAAACTCTGAATTGTGCCTTTATTTTTTTATGAAAACAGGGTTTTCTACATTTTTAGGGAGTAGTCTAATTATTACAATAGTTATTTGATAAATTGTTATTCATTGACACCCTGAAAATTAAGGAATTTGTTGTCACATGTGTTACCCATGTGAAATTTCACTCACTTCCAAAGCTCTGTGAAGTCGGAAAGTAGTCAAATTTTGTCCTGAGAGAATTGGTCATTTGTTTTGGCTAGTACCGTCCCTAGAAAATTTTCATTGAAAATATTTCAAACCTGTGCAGGTTAGTGTAAAACTTTGTTTTTTTTTCATATATATATATATATATATATATATATATATATATATATATATATATATCATAAAAATATATCAGGTAGTTTGTTGTTTTTGTTTTTTTGTTTTTTTTACTGTCTGAACCCAGTTTGGTGACTTAATGTAAAATTCGAACATGTCCAGCTTTGTTTTCCATACGGTTGATAAAGAAAATTATTTTTTCAACTTTTTCGTTTATTTCCATAATAAACACATGCACGAAGAAAATGAAAGAAAATTAACTAAATTATTTAAGTTAAAGAAAAATTATATAAGTAAAAAAAAAAAAAAAAAAAAAAAAAAAAAAAAAAAAAAAAAAAAAAAAAAAAAAACTAAACAATGGGTAAATAAAACAGCGGGGGTGGGGTGTCGTTAAAGCATCTTTAATTTTTCTTTAACTTAAATAAATTTAGTTCATTTGTTTTTATGCACAGAGAAACGATATAAGTGCAGAGCACCATCCTAACGAAGCAAAAATGACTTTCACTTAGATCCGATATCTACTGTAATTTAAAGGCTTATTTTTATTAAATACTAATTTCTGAACGCAAATAGGTCACAAATGAGTAGGTAAAACTGTTTTTCACTAATTTTCCAATGCTATTTCCTTTAAAGTTCAAATTAATTTATGTCGGAAATTACGTATTTATTGGCTGCCAGTGAATTTGAATTACATGCATAATACGGATATTCATGTCTTGAAAACTACTTATCTCTGCAAAATTTAAATGGGCCATCATCAGAATTCAAAAATAGATACATTGGCAAACTGGTATGTATGTTATCAAAAAAAATTCAAATGCAAAGTTTCCTGGAAATATTTTGCTACATCACATGGAAAAGGTGTTGTTGATGGAATTGGTGGCTCAGCCAAATCTCTGAGAAAAAGAGTCATGAGGCCTCAAGTTTTGACAAGCTTCTTGGCTTGACCATTACTCCTGATCTTAAATGGAACACGTACATCAAATCTGTTGCCAGGGCCGCTGGAAAAATGGTGGGATCTTTCTATCGATCCGGTAGATATCTCACTGCTGATGCTATTCTCTATCTATATAAGAGCCAGGTACGTCCAAGGATGGAATACTGTTGCCACATCTGGGCAGGAGCTGCTAGAAAGGACTTGGCCTGCCTTGATAGAGTTCAAAATAGACTTCGTAGCCTCGTAGGAGATGTCCTTTTCTCTTCCTTGCAACCTCTATCTCACAGAAGAGATGTTGCGAGTTTGTCTCTGACGTATCGTTATTTTCATGGAAAGTGTTCATCTGAGCTTCAATCTATGGTCCCCCCTCGCCAAACTTTCACAACAAACACTCGTCTATCTGTAAACACTATCAATAATTCCCCCCACTCTTTATCTGTACCTAAACCTAAACGTAGATTCCATGAACAAAGCTTTTTTCTTAGAACTGCACGCCTGTGGAATTGTCTTCCGTTTTCCTGCTTTCCGGCTGACTACAATATGGTTGTCTTCAAGTCTAACGTAAATAAGTTCTTGATGAGCCGTTCCATGTAAGTTATCAAATTTACCAAATTTTCATTACTAATGATTACTATATTGTCCAATTTCTACTGTACACTCTTTAACCCTTATCCTTGAGTGGCCTCTTGGCCTTGATAAGTGGTTATGCCTATGTAAAAAAAAAAAAAAAAAAAGGTAAAAATGCTACAAGTGTACAAAATTCTGCTGATTTTTACAAAGTAGCAAAAGATGATATGAAGGAAGTAACTGTTCTTCATGTAAGTGAAGAAAAAATTTCAGAGATGATAAAAGAAAAAAATCCCTGGGAAAATGTTAAAGATACCTCAGGCATCAGTAAGATGCATGTTATTAGTTGTTGTGATCGTTCGACTCTAGAAATGTTTAAAACAAATTTAAGTAACGATCCATCATCAACTATTGTATATGAAGACGAGGATGTAGATAGAGCGAAAAACTGAATATTGGTGATTGGGCCTTAGTCTCCTATGATGGTAAAAAATGTCCTGGTGAAGTTTTGTCAATTTTAGATACTGATATAGAAGTATCAGGAATGACGTATTCCAGAAAAGGAAAATGGTAGTGGCCAGATAAAGCTGATATAATTGCATACCAGCCCGAGAACGTAATCGGAAAACTGACTCCACCAGTTCCACCCAGTAGGAATGGTAGATATTGGAAGAAATCAGGATGTTCTTTATTATTTTCAACCTGAAATTTTTCAATAAATAAATCTATTTTATAGCATTGTATGAGTATGTTATTATGTTGAAATACATTGATTATTGAAAATATTCAAGTGATATTTTGACATGTAACACGTGACTTTAGCATGTAACACACTTGACGTCACGTGTGTTACACAAATTCAAAGTGTTCTTTCAAAAAGAAAAAGTAGCTATTTTTTTTTTTTGTTGCTATTATTTTGTTTGCGGTAATATACTAGCTTATAATCAGAAAGGATTTTTTGCTTAGGGGTTTTATTAAAGAACTAGCGAGGGGGTACACGGCAATGCCCGGGTGTTTTGAGGTGGGTGTGGTTTTGGATAAATCCAAACTCCGGTGGGGGTAAAATAAACAAAAAGTTTTGGTGGGTGAGTATGAGGATCGAAACGAACCCTTGAGGCAAAGTTGGAAATGAAAGTGTGAAAAAACAAAAAACAAAAAAAAACGTGCGACGTTAACCACAGGGCCACGGAGACATAGAAGAGAAATATGTTTGAATTTATTTATTTAACTATTGACAGGTGGCAGCAATAAAAGTTAACTCTGCTGCTTCTATTTAACCTAATTATTGAGGTCAAATAGAAGTCACGCAGTTAGCTTGGGTTTGTTTACCCAACTTTGACTGGTTTTTTCCCCATGGGGAGGGGGAAAGCAGCTCCCCATTGTCCAGATTGATTAGCAATTGTCTGAGGAGTTTGTCCCCACATTGATCAAAGCTGATTGCTTCTGGACGTTTCTCGGTGCGATGCCGAGAACACGTCCATTTGAGTTTAGTTTCACTTTATTTATACTAAAAAGCAGGAAAGACAGGCGACAGAGCGAAATAGCACGAATCTCATAAAAGTCGATGTAAATAAATGTAGAGGCGACCTGCGTTCCCAAATTGTAGATATTATTATCTATCTATAAATAGTTCTAAGCGATCGAAATCAAAACAAAAAACACAAAAAAAAAAAAACTAACATAAGGCAAACAAACGATGTTAAATGTAAAAATCTGAAAAACAAAAACAAAATATAAAACAGAAAAACGAACGTTAAAACTTCTGAAAAATAAACACCAAAACAAAAAAAATAAAAAACGCGTGAAAAATGGCTTAAATAAGCCTGTTTCAATATTAAAATTTTTAAAAAAATCGCTGGGTACCCAGGTGTTTTTGGGTGTGTGTGGTTGGTCGGCATTGGGGGGGGGGGGGTTAATGAAAACCTAAGAATAAGCGAAGTAAAAAACAGAAAAACGAGCGTTATGTGAAAAATGGCTAAAATAACCCTGCTTCAATATTAAAATTTTTAAAAAATCGAAAAGAAAAAAAAGAAAAAAAGACATCTCACACCACGATTCGAAACCAAAAGGTTTAGATAATGACCTAACGCTCTAACCAACTGACCTAACACGACGTACATGAAATTGTGTCAGTTCTTCAAATATTTAAACTAAATCAGGTTATGATGTCGTCTGACACATGCGTAGAACCGTGGCCTTCGTTTTTAAGATGGCCGGCCAGCTGAAAAAATGACGTCATCGCCGAGGTCCCAACAAGCAAGATATGTGGAACTCTTAGACTGTCAATAATGAACAGTAATTTTTACAGACAGCGTTACAAAACTTCAAAATTGGATTAAAATAAAGAAAGAACACGATGATTTATACTGAAACTCATCTAATATTAATAATAAAAAAAAAACACAAGTTATTTGTTTAAGTATATTAGCAATTGAATATTTCGTTGTATTATAGATTTTAAAGATTAGAATGCGTTCTTTAATTACTTATAAATTACATTTTAAAAAGTGAAGGAACATGATTTGATTTGAAATAAACTTGAAGTTTATTTAATATAATTAAATGAAAATTATGCATGTAAGATTATGAATATTTGAAGCAGAACACAAGCGAAACATTTGATGAGTTAAGACAATAAACAAATATTAAAATTAAACTTTTTTTTTAAAATCAAAATGAATATTTTTTAATCAAAATGAACCACAATATTTTTTCAAAATCAAAAACAATATTTTTAATAAATTCATGAAATATTGCACAGTAAAAAAATAATTAACCTAAAGAAAAAATCATGTTTCTTATTTAAGATTATTTCACCACATAACAAAAATAACATGCAAAATCATTTTTTTATATCCATATTTTCAGTTTATTAAAATACGTGGGTTTGTATTACTGTACACAGATTCGAAAAAGTTGTCAAAAAACAAATATATAACAAATAAATGTTATCAAAGGCAAGATAAGTTACTTTTCTGCCAAACTTGATATATTTTTTGTGTTTTTATTCAATGTAACATGTTTATTCAGCTCGAAAAACATACAGTGTTTACCGATGTATTCGAAAATTCAAGATGGCGTCTCACACCCTCTTTAACACCGTAAGTTTGAAAAAAGGTGTTATAAATAAAAAACTATTCGAAATACTATTAAAAACCCGCCGAATATATGTCAACCTATGTCACGGTAACATATATTGAGCGAGTTTTTAACAGTATTTTCTCCGGTTTTTTATTTATAACATCTTTTCCCACACTTACCGTGTTAAAGAGAGAATCAGACGCCATCTTGAATGTTCCAATACATCGGTAAACACTGTATGGTTTTCGAGCTGAATAAACATGTTACATTGAATAAAAACACGAAAAATATATCCAGTTTGGTAGAAAAGTAACTTTGATAACATTTATTTGTTATATATTTGTTTTTTGACAACTTTTTTGAATCTATGTGTACAGTAATACAAACCCGTTACTTTTTACGGCGGGTTTTTAATAGTATGTTGTATAGTTTTTTATATATAACACCTTATCCCAAACTTACCGTGTTAAAGAGAGAATCAGACGCCATCTTGAATTTTCGAATACATCGGTAAACACTATGTTTTTCGAGCTGAATAAACATGTTACATTGAATAAAAACACAAAAAATATTTGGTAGAAAAGTAACTTATCTTGCCTTTGATAACATTTATTTGTTATATATTTGTTTTTTGACAACTTTTTCGAATCTATGTGTACAGTAATACAAACCCAATTACGTTAATGAAAAGACCACGAGTGAACGCGCGTTTTTTTTTTTTTAGTTTAGTTTCATATATATATATATATATATATATATAAATAAATAAATAAATAAGTATTTTTAAATTTTATCTTTCTAGCTTTAAAAAAAAGTTTTAAAATTTTATCAGCCGGCATAATTTATTTTTAAATATTGAAAAATTTCAGGAAAATTAATTTTTGCTAGATTTTTAAAACACGTGTTTTAAAGAATCGATGTTGTCTCGCATTTTCATTAGTTTTGTATGCTGTAAAATTTTTTTTTTTTAATATTAGCAATTTATTTGAAGCTCCTTTTGAATGGAAAAAATTTAGGATGATAATATTGAATTAAATTATAGTTACATCGTGTTAAATACAGGGGGGGGGGAGCACGTTAAAACTTACTTTGCTGAATGGAGATGGTGTAAAATCTTTTTTTTTTTACTGCATTAAGATTCTTTATCTTTCGGAAATGAAAATACTGTCACTTTTTGGTCCTTTATGATTATTTCCTCAGCAATTTGGAACGATGCACCGTGAAGGCATTTTATTAAAAAAAGAAATATTACACTGACTCCAAGACGTTACGAGTGCCTACCGGTGACTACCGGTGTTACCGGTAAGGACTATCCGTGATGACGTCAGCAGATAAATTATTTTTGCCCAACTGGCCATCTTGTCTTTTAAGACGGTCTTGGTAGAACTGATCTCATTTTATGCTCTTTCCAATAAACTGAAGATAATATTTTAGACAAACGTTTTTTTTTTTTAAATTCACCCCCCCCCATTTTCAAGTGTATATTAAAAAGTAAATAATTAATTTACTCAAAGTTTTATATATCACAAATTGAAGATAAAAGATCAATAAATAATATATTCAAATTTAAAACTCAAAAAAAGTAGTGTTTTTTAGAAATTTACCTATAAAGTCCGGATTTTAAAACCTGTTTAAAAAAAAAAAAAAACACTGTTTGTTTTTGTTTTGTTTTTTTAATGAAACCTTGGTCTTTGCTCCTTTAATTGAAAAAATAATTAGGGCTTGAATTACATTTTTCGAGGAGTTATAAGCTTGGAAAGACGGGGTGAAATTATTCAATATTTTTCACGAAATTTGACACACAAGGAGAATAATCATTTTTTTTTAATTGGAAAAAGTTGTTTGCTTTTTTTTTATTTATTCAAAATAAAACAATTTAAGAAACTTTAAATTGTTAAAATGAAAATTTTTTAAATGGGCAGATTCAAACCTCAAATCTCCATTCAAATATATGTCATCAGAGTTCAATTAAAGAAAATGAAAGTAAAAATCAAAACCGGTTTTTTTTCTTTTATTCTACAAAAACAACGAATGTGTGTGTAAAAACGAACATAGTAACAGGTGAAAAAAATACAGAATAGATTGGATAATATTGTCCTGAAATTGATAAATAAAAAATCCTTTATATAAGAGGTGTGTGCATCTTCTCGAGTGATTCCAATATGGGGAGGGGGGTCGATTTACTAGAGCATTGTATTAGAAACTGAGCACTCTTTACAAATATTTAATTTTTTGCTTTATTTTTAGTTTATTTATACACACACACACATATATAGATTAGTGTCCAATCCCCTGAAAAAAAAAACGAAAAGAAAAAAAAAACGAAAAGAAAACAATATAAGAGGGGTGTGTAATGTACACGTTGACCTTGATTTAAAAGCTAAAAATGGACTGGGTATGGGTGGGGTCTTTCTTTCAACCTTAAGACTCACCTTTAAAATGATTTTTTAAAGGTTTTCGGAAATGCTGAAAACTAATATCACATTCAAATTTGGGGCAGACAAATAGTTTTGGAGTTAAGATATTTTTCCCAAATGTATTACTTAATAAATGTCAGTGGTGTTCGCTATTCTTAACATGGAAGGAGGAGAGTGTTAACACACATGCGCATTAGTACTTGTTCAGTTTGGAAAAAAAACATGGGCATTAGTGAAAACAATGGATTACATTGAATAATAAGGGTCTTACTATACGTTTTTAGCATATCCCCAAAACCTATAAAAAGCGTCATTTTAAGGTAATTGTTAAGGTGGAAAAAAAGTAAAAATTTACCTAAATTTATATACAAAATTGAGCCCTTAATCAGTTTTCTTCTTTCCGACAAAATTTTCAGGATGTTCACATGTAACCGGTTAAAAAAAAAAAATAAAGTAGAATCACATTTGGGGTGGGGAGCTAATTTATCAATATATATACATTATATATATATATAGCTTTGTTTTACTTTGGCATCGTTGTTGTTCTGTGTGACTGTGAACCCGGCGGTGTATGCAAAAGAGTCGTTCCTGGTAATGTTTTAAGTAAAACGTAAATATAATAATAAAAAAAAAACGGGGACGATTTTTCATCACATATTTTTGTTAAATAAATTAAAAAATTGTATATTATAAAAAGTGCATAAAGTCTATTTTTATGTATGTATGTATGTTAAAAAATTCAAATAAAGTACCGTGAAAAAAAAAATAAATAAAAAAAATAAAAAAATAAAATAAAACTAACATTGACGGAGACGAATTTTTCGCATACACCATCATGTTCACATTTTGCAGGGATGCCAAAGTAAAACAAAGCCATATATATATATATATATATATATATATATATATATATATTATATATACACACACACACACACACACATTAGCCGGCTGCCCAGCATTGCCTAGTCGAAAAATATGCTTAAACATGATATTTTGATTAATGCAGAGTTCATATTTAGTACTCAATATAAAAAAGTTTTAAAAAATTATGAAGAAAAAAAAAAAAAAAAAAAATTTACCACCATCGAGAATTGAAACCAAAACGTTTAGCTTATGATTTAATTTTTCCTTTGACGTTACTGCCTGAGCTATGAAGACATATTTGCTACAGGGCTAAAAATTAAAACATGAATACCTATTACGTTACGCATACATATTTATAATGTCGCCATTCGACCTTCACCAGCCAAATTCCATTCTTTAATTTTCAAACTTTTGTACCAATTTTCCCCAGCTAAAACCCTAATATAGTTTCATATGGGTTCAAATACCATATATATAAAGCTTCATGTCTGTAGGCCAAAAACTGACAGAGGAGTTTGGTAAGCAGATTTTTTAAAACAAATATATACGTCTTATTTTTTATTGCCGTTTTTTTCTGTTTAGTTACATTATTGTTTCAGCTACGCGACCGTTTTTTGGCTGTAAAGTCTGAGGAGGCTACATAACGGCAAAAAAAACGGCCGCGTAGCTGAAACAATAATGTAACTAAACAGAAAAAAAAACGGTAATAAAAAATCAAACGCATATTTGCTCTACAACAGTATTGAGCACTTTCTTCAGGTTTTTATTAATTACCATTTCTACTATATATATATATATATTATATATATATATATATATAGGTTTGTGTTTACTATAACCTTTTTATGCAAGTATAAATCATGTAAAATATCTGCATGAATAATTACACGTAATAGTTAACTAATGATCATCCCATAAAAAAACGAAAAAACTAATAGGGAATTAATTAAAATAAATGTTTAAAAGAATATGCAAATTAGATCAGATGAATGCAATTCCACGACCGATATATAACAAAGTTGTTTCTTTTTAAATAAATAGAAAAAGGGTTTTTAATATCAATACACAAATAACCCATATATATATATATATATATATATATATATATATATATATATATATATATATATAGAGAGAGAGAGAGAGAGAGAGAGAGAGAGAGAGAGAGAGAGAGAATAGACTGAACGGAGCAAGGATTGCAAATTCACAAAAAATTAGAAATTTCAAGATGACATACCCAATGCTCTTCGTTGTAGTAGGGTCGTTTAGCCATGGTTTGAGGGCTCTTTACGGGATAACAACTAAAATGGTTGATTGTTAGACTAACAGCTTTACTAAAATGATAGATTATGAAGCAATTTTCGAGGAATTTCTTAGAACTCTATTTTTGCTAAATTTTTTTGTTCTACTTTTAATATCAGAATTATATTAAAACACGTGGGAGGAAAAAAAGAACAAAAAAAAAATATGACTTAAAAAGTTTTCCAAGAAATGAAAGAGAAACAAATTCCACGAAATTGTTTAGAAAAAGTAAAAATAAAAATGCTTTCATCAGGAAAATAAAATTACTCCCTTGAAAGACAGGTTACAATAAATACCCGGTTGAATGAGTGTTAGGTTGCATTGGGGGGGGGGGGGGGGGGGTTATGTTCCAGGATTTGAGAACAGCAGATCAACCTGTTCTGATGCTAACCCTTCTATAATAAGGCAATTTTTATTTTTGTCTACCGCAAAAGTGCCTCTTTTGAAGGAGCTGCCCCCCCCCCCATATTAAAAACAACCTATGGTTTCAAATGATCTGCAATAACAGCAAAGGGAGACTGGATTCCAAATATTTCTCATGTTTTATCTCCCCTCTTTTGGAAATAGGGTACGATTATGAATATTCCCAGTAACAATAATCCTTATACACTGAAATTTACTTTATATATGAAAACCAAAAGAGGAGAGATATAACATATGAAAAATATTTGGAATCAAGTCTCCCCTTGCTGTTATTTCAAATCATGTGAAATCATAGCAAGATTTAGTCTCCCCATATATCATATGTATATGTGTGTGTATATATATATATATATTATATATATATTTGTAGTCATCAACATACAGTCCTGTTTTGTTGTATCACAATTCATGAGTGCTGCTAGACTAGCACCTCTCCTAAGCCGAGGATTGAACCTAGAACCTAGAACCATCGCACTGACAGTCAGCAGTTCTACCGATCGACCCACGGGAGCGGCGCCCGTAAATAATCTCGCCAAGTCTATTTAAACAAACATCCGTCCACTACTTGTACAGTGCTCTAACCGCTTTATTTATAAACAAAGAGTGAGTGTTGTATTTTTCAGCCAATTAAGTAATTAAGTAGCGGCTGAGATCATTTACGACAGTGCTCTACCCAAAGAAGGGGAGGGCTTAAAATATATATATATATATATATATATATATATATATATAAGTACGGGTGTGGCTCAGAGGTTAAGAAATGAGGGTGGTTTCGATTCTAGTTGATGATACTTGAGTCATTTATTATTAAATAGACAATTCTCTATTGATTATTATATTGAATCTCATATATAGTAGCGAGATCAAAACTATATATAAACTAGCATTTCAGCCCGGCGTTGCCCGGGTGTTTGGAGGTGTATGTTGAACAAAAAAAAAAAAAAAAAAAAAGAGCGGTCAGTTTTTTGTAACTGAACTCTATTATGACCCCTTAACATTTGTTTTGGGATCAAATCAAGTTATTAAGTTAGATCCATGTCCAAGGAACCTATATCTAAAATTTAAAGTGTTTAGACTCAAAATTGTCGGAGGAGTTTGGTAAAGTTCTCAAAGGTCAAATCATTGAACTTTGACCCCATAACAGCTAAATTTCTGTCCGAAAACCGATCACAAAGATTTTCCCACATCTCAGTATCCTGTATATCAAATTTCAAGTCTGGAGACTAAAAATTGACAGAGTTATTGCGTAGGAAAATGTATACACAGACACGTTCACTTATATTTTAGCTTTGATCTCACTACTATAAATTATAAATACGTAATCTGCATGAATTGAAATATATTTAAGCATACCTTATAGCCGGGCAATACCAGACAGCCTACTAGTAAAATTTAATTCTCTTATTTCCCATGATAATTCGTGGTGGCCTATAGATTGTAGAGATGACTTTTTGACAGGGTTGGAATCATTCGAATGGTAATAATTATCTCCTACACTGAAGATTTTTTTTTTTCTATTGATGCAAACTGTATTTTTTTAACATGTAGCACAATCGTCAAATGTTATTTTTGCAAAACCATTTTATTCAATATATCTAATTAAAAATAGCATAGATAAAATTGTAGTCTTACACCTTATGTTAAAGTCACTCCCAAATAAAATGAGATTCTTTGTTTATACAATTACATACATTAACCGTTATCCTTCAGTTGTCTTTGAAATTGATAGTACATGGAGAAAAGAAAACAGCCTATCATTATCATTTTGCGGACCATAGTTGAGATAAACTCCATAATCTTTTCATATGGCTGTTTATACGTGCACACACACACAACCACTATAGACATTGGAAAGGAGGAGGACTGACCTGACCTTCCACCTACATAAAGCATCTTAGTAGTCCCAAATGATCACCCATATGGCACTGGCCAAGTTCAGTGTTGTTTATTGGGTGATTTGACGAGAACTGGAGTGTCAAGATATTTGTGTACAGTTATACACAGTAGAATTTAAAGTTGGTGATCAATTTAGAACATAAATTTAATGTCAAAATGATCTACTTTCGGCCCACAAGGTAATAATGATAATTAATTTCTTAACCCAATATTTTCTTAATAGAGCTAATTTATTTGTATTTGTGTGTGGGGTGGGGGAGATACTTATCGCCTTTCCACTGCAGAAAGATACAACAAGAGCGATAAAGTAGGATTGTCCCCAAGGAACTGCAAAAAATGTCTAGGAAACTCCGTCAGCAATTCCCAGTAGGAGTGCTTCAGGTTAGTAGAAATAAACTAACCCCTTCTCAAAGGGTATAGGCAATGCTTCGGAAGGTGGACCGCCTAGAACTGCACACACAGAGCCAGTAACATACATTCAACAGGGAAAGAGTTATTTCAGTAATCGCCGAGACTCTCGGCTTTTTGTGTTGAAAAAAGACAATTTCAAAAATGGCAGATTGAAAAGTTGATCCAAGAATATTAAGATTACATGTGAACATGCCAAAAAACTTGACAGTAAGAAATGTCCAGAAATTAGGACAATTTCCAAGATTTAAATAAAAACAAAAATTGTCCGTTGTCTAGTCAGGAAGTTGATGATCAGTTTTAATCATTAAAACTATGTGAAACTGATCCCCTGCTCCATCTTAGGTTAAAAAAAAAAAAAAAAAAAAAAAAAAATTGTTTTGTTTATATCATAATTTTTTTTTTTTTTTTGAATGCTAAAAAGAAAAAGAAAAAAAAAACGGAACCTCATTTTACTTTTTGAATGAACTAGTAAGGGTAAAAATCATACCAAAAATTTAAGTTATATAAAAAAACAAAACGAATATATATACTGAGTGAAACAGCCAAGGCGAAAAGGATGTAATAGTTCAAAAGCTATTACAGCAAGAATATCGTTATGTAACGACTCTTGATTGACTAAGATCTCCAATCAACAATTCCTTTCAGCCAATCAGTGAATCCGAGCATATGGTATCGAAAGTCGAAATGTTTTTCTATTGCTTTGTCATAGTAATTTTCGTCTATATATGTCCTTAAAAGCTAATTCTGGTCACTTGTCAAAGGGCCTTGACAGAAGAACAAGAAGCTTTCATAGACGACTGAACAGCATTAGCATATACACACTTAACCAGACACTTTCGCATATAAGTTAGTATGTACATCCTCTCACTAAAATGCACACCAATATACACAAACAAATCTTCATATTTTCACACATAGACGCACATGGCACTAGCAGAAATAAACACATCCTCTCAAATAAAAACCCGCTTTTCTTGCGACAATCAAAATAAACATGTACTTTGTTTCTTCTTACACTTTCCTTTCTCCAAGAAGTTCTTGCACTCATTCAGACTCTCACGCAGACGGGTTGAACCCGTTTTCTACTAAGGAAATTTCACGAGAATATCAAATTTACTAGTGGTTCCCAGTCACTTGTATATCTCTGTCAGGGGAGATGACGATGTTAGATCTTTGCAGGGAGGTGTCAATGTCCACAGCACCGGGTATTCCCAAATAGTCACTCATCTGATACTGGCCAGATTCAACGTTGCCTAACTTTAGTGATCTAACGAGAATCAGTGTGTTAATGTGATTATGCCGGACATGTATTGCATAAAGGTGTCAAAAATAAATAATTTTTTTTCTCATTCTTTCTTTTTGATATTATGTGATACTATAGGCACTCCCACCTCAGGTGTTGGGAAGTAAAAAAAAAAAAAAAGTAGTATAATAAAAAGAAGTAGGTTATTGAACAAAAAATAATAGAGAAAAGGGTTTCTTAGTAGACCATAGGTAGGAAGGTAGGCAAAAGAAACTTCACATAGTATTGTTGGTCAGGGTGTGGCGGTGACTAAAAGAGGGATTGAACAATGGACCTGAGATATATTTAGATTTGGTTTGTGGGTACTTTAGGACTGACAATGAGTTTTATGATGCTGAGGATTGGCAAGAGGGTTTTACCTCTTATGACAGTACACTTGATGAGAGTTCAGTTGGATTTCGATGTCAGTTTGAGTTAGGATACAGTTGAAAATAGATTGTGGCTCAGAACAGATGGCGAGAGGAATTGATCAACCGAATAACAGCCTTGACAGGGAGTAAATGTGGACCTTAGCATTTAGAGGGTTAGGGAGGTCACATATGAAATCAGGAGTCCAACAATTATAACCATTAAATGTGTTTTTATTTTATTTTCATATGTGTGAGTTCCCATCAATGGCTGCCAGTGTGAGAAACTATGATGATGATGATACGACCATGATGAACAAAACATTTGTGATACGCAATGTAATAGAGTTTCTGATTTGCTGAAGATTAGATACAGAAAAAATTATTTTTCCTATTTTCCTCCAAACTTAATGAATTTTACCAATAACAAATTTGCAAGTTTTATGTAACATTGTAACATTTCAACTTATAACAATTTCAGAAAATCTTTTCCCATTTTAAAATCAAGGCCACGTTTATTTTTTTTTTTATATCTAAACACTCAACTTATTTTTTTAATGCATACCAGCAAAATCCCATAGTGCTTTCTATATCAATCTGTATAATTGAGCTGTTTCCATAAATAATTAAATTCTACCCAATTTACACCATTAATGATTACTCCACTACCACCTTACATTATATCCTTGAGTGGCCTTCAGGCCTTTATAAGTGGTGACTAGCAAGTAAAAGCACAAAAAATTACTGTTAATCATAATATTGCTTTTGAAATAACATCTGCCCGTACTATTAAGAAAAGACACTTTCATAAAAAAAAAAATTTTCATTGATAGTTAAATATTCTTTAATACAATAAAAATGCCCATTTATTTTTTAAATAAATATCCTTTGCAAAAGTCAAAATAACATGAATTTATTTAAAATTGTATTATTTTAGTCAACAGAACAATTTTGGAAAAAAATTAATTTAAAATATGCAAAGTTGGAATTTTTTTTCCTTAGCAAAATCTTGTTAATGACCAATTTAGATTAAAAAAAAATGATTCAACTTGAACTACCGGGACTGTTGGTATATCTTCCATATTTCGCTTAGTTTTCATTATGTTGGATAGAATGCATAAATTAAATTGCATTTCATGCATAGAAATAAAAAAAACTAAATTTACTTTTTTTTTTTTTTTAAACACATTGAAACTTAACTTAATATTTTAAACACTGGTGGCCATTAACTTTATTTTTAAGTAAAATATTTTTACTATTTAAAAATTTTATTACGCAAGAAAATAAAAATTGAAAAAAGTTGGAACATTTTTGGTTTTTAAAGTATTTAAAAAAGGAAAATGAATAGGTAAAAAAAAAAAAAAGAAAATTAGGAAATTACTTATGAAATAAGAAAATGGCTGTGATGAATAAAGATTTGACATAAACGTAAAATTTTATTAGTTACAAAATGAATTGTTCAAAAAGATATTTACCCCTAACGTCACTAATTTAGTCACTGGTTGCCACAAATGAATTAGGATATAAATACCATCATCAAATTTTTTATAACATTTTTTTAGAACAGTTTTATTTGATGAGGTTTGTTTCTAATCAGACAGCCACAACTATACAAAAACCTAGCAGAGACCCGATGTTGCCTGGGATTGAATGATGATCAATAAATGTTTCACACTCATATTTTTGTCATTGAAATCAATGAAATAGCCCATTTTTCAATCAAATCGATTGATTGCCTGCTCTAATTGGAGACCCATCATAGTATAACAAGAGGAAGCTTCACATGCCTCCCCGCAGTGATAGCCCACAATACATTGTAGCCTACATTGCACTGTACAGAACCTACTGTTGATTTTATAACATTTTTCATATATAAAATATATATATATATATTGAAGTTTAAAATGCAAAAAGAGTCAAGTATCATGCTTCAATTGTGCTCTAAACAGAAACATTCATTTCAAATGTGCCCCTGTCATCAAAGAACCTACTATTGAATTTATATGTTCAGTATTTCTGCTTGTGTGGTAATAAATAATATGGCATAAT
Source organism: Euprymna scolopes (assembly GCF_053919585.1). Taxonomy (NCBI): domain Eukaryota; kingdom Metazoa; phylum Mollusca; class Cephalopoda; order Sepiida; family Sepiolidae; genus Euprymna; species Euprymna scolopes. The sequence continues at coordinate 54,642,458 of NC_136517.1, forward strand.
CACATTGACACAACGGTTCCCACTGGATCACAAAAGTTAAGCAACATTGAACCTGGTCATTACTAAATGGTTGATCATTTGGGACTTCCAGGTGTTGTATGTGCTCTCCGCTTATCTTGGCATTGTTTCCAGTCATCCTGGACTTCTTGCGACTGGACTCAAACAGTGCAAATTTAGGAGAGGTGTGGTTGGAGATTGTGCAACCCTTGCCACACAATTACATGCGCAGCTGTCCTTACAGGGGGTATCCTTTGTCTTTCAAGATTGAACGAAAGCATCGGTAATAAAACTTTTCTAATGCTGTGAACTTTGGTCAAAATTGCCTGCTCCTTCTTTCATCGGATTATTTGGATTATCAATACTTATCAAAGGCATTTCAATACAAAACCTATTTAAGAATACCTTCAAGCATATAAAGCACCTTTGTAATAAACTTCATAAAAATCAGCCCAGCCGTTTTTAAGTCCTTAGGGTGAGTGAGTGAGTGAGTGAGTGTATTTGTTTAACGGCATTTCAACCTCTAAGAGTCATTTAATGCCAAAAAAGTTTTGTTGGTATAATAGATTTTCAGTTTCTTGTAAAAATTTTTTAAGTTTCTTGAAAAAGTTTATCTTTTGAAGCAAGATGTTTTAGGTTTTCTGAAAAATTGTTTTAGTTGTAAGAGATTTGTTTTTCTAAACTGAATTTTACTTGTTTGCTTTATAGGAGTTTGAATACATTTGTTTCTTTTAAATAGTTTATGATTTGTTGGGGTTCCACTTCCTGGAACACTTTTCTAATGTTTGTTGTTTTAAAATATTTCTTCTGAGTGTGTTTGTGTTTTCTACATTCTGTCAGTAGATGTTTAATTGTTAGTTGTTGATTGCAGAGTGTGCAATTTGGTGTTTCCTCCGCTTTGATTAGGTAGGAATGAGTTAATTTTGTATGTCCGATTCTTATTCGGTTTAGTACAATTTCTTCTCTTCTTCCTTTAAAAATTTTTTGTTTTTCGTTTTTAATTATTGGTTGATGTTCATGCAATTTGTTTGCAGTGCATTTGTTCCATTCCTCTTGCCACATGTTTTCTATATATTCGTTGATTTTTCTTTTTAGGTCTGTGTGTGGTATTTTAATTTTTTCCATTTGGTGGTTTGTGGCTTCTTTAGCCAGTTTGTCTGCTTTTTCATTTCCTGGGATGCCGACATGACTTGGTATCCAGGCTATTATAATTTTTTTATTGTTTTTTTCGGTTATTTCATTGTATTCTTGTATAATTTCTGTGATAAAAGGATGTTTAGATTTTACTTCAAGGGCCATGATACAGGATAGGGAGTCTGTATATATTATGGCTTTTTGTTCGTTGATGTCTTTGATGTGTTTGAGAGCTATTTTGATGGCCTGCAGTTCGGCTGTATATATTGAAGCCTCGTTGGGCAGTCTTATTTGATATTGATTTTGTCCATCTGTGCATGCTGCGCTTGTTCCGTTTATAGTTTTAGACCCATCGGTGTATATTTCTATGTATTCTGCATATTTTTCTCTTAGTTCTCCAAAGTTGCTTCTGTTAGTTATATTATTTGTAATGTTTTTCTTGTAAGTAGTAAGTGTTATGTCGGTTTCTGGTTTGTGTAATGTCCATGGGGGTCTGTCGTTTGTTTTCTGAGTAATTATATTGTCGGGGTTTTCATTGATTTGATGTATTATTTCTTTAATTCTGTGTCCAAAGGAGGGTATACTTTTTGGTTTCCTTGAATAAGAGTTTGTATATTGTAAGTTGAAGGTAGTTTTGTATGTTGGGTTTTCGGGGTTGGTTTGTAGTTTTGTTGCGTATTGTAACGCTAGTTTTTTCCATCTTAAGTGCAGGGGTAGTTCTTGGGCTTCTACATGAAGGCTTTCCATTGGAGAAGTTCGGTAGGCTCCCAGGCTGAGTCTTAAACTTTGATTCTGTATTGTTAGTAGTTTGTTTTTGTAGGATTTGTAAGTAGAGCTGTATATGGCACAACCATAATCCAGTTTGGATCTGATATGTGAGCGATATATTTTGAGCATTGTAGCTTGATCTGCTCCCCAATCTAGTTTTGATACTATTTTTAAGATATTTATTGCTTTTAAGCATTTTTGTTTTAATTTGTTAATGTGCTCCTTGAAGTTTAGTTTGTTGTCTAAAATGATCCCTAGAAATTTGGTGTGTTGTACTACTGGTATTGGTTGTCCATCTAGTTTGAGCTGTGGGTCAAGGTGGTATTTTCGTTTCCTACAAAAGTGGATACATGTGGTTTTGCTTTTGGACATTTTAAATCCATTTTGGTTAACCCAAAGGTCTATTTTGTTAAGGCAATGTTGCATTTGTCTTTCAATAGTTGGCATATTTGGTGATGAGTAAGTTATTGAAAAGTCATCAACAAATAGTGTTTTTTCGAATCCCATGTTAACATTTTCGATTATACTGTTGATTTTAATTAGAAAAAGGGTGGCAGATAGTACGCTACCCTGTGGTACCCCTGTTTCTTGTGTGTGTTGATCTGATGTTGTATTTCCTAAGCATACTTTAAATGTTCTGTGGGATAGGAATTCTTGGATAAATTTTGCTAGGTTTCCTCTGATTCCCATATTATGAATATCTTTCAAGATTCCATATCTCCACGTGGTGTCATACGCCTTTTCGATATCAAAAAAGATTGAGACCACGTGGTGGTTTCTTATTAGACCGTTACGAATATATGTTTCTAGCCGAATAAGTTGGTCATTAGTACCTTGATTTTGTCTAAATCCACTTTGGTGCGTAGAAATGAGGTTATATTTTTCTAAATGCCACATTAGTCTTGTATTGACCATCCTTTCTGTTGTTTTGCATATACAGCTTGTTAAGGCGATAGGACGATAATTGGTAGGGTTGGAGTGATCTTTTCCTGCTTTAGGAATTGGGATGATATTGGAGTCGAGCCAGTGTTTTGGAAAATTGTTAGTCCACCATATTTTGTTAATTATCTGTAAGAGAATGTTGAGAGATGTGTCTGGCATGTGTTTTAGAAATTGATAGTGGATGTCATCTGGACCAGTAGCTGTATCTTTACTTTTATGAATTGCATTTTTTAGTTCTGTTATAGTGAAAGAGGTGTTATAGTATTCTTTGTTATTGGATGTGAAATTGAGTTTTTCTTTTTCTGCGTTGTTTTTGTATTTTTGGAATTTGGGGGAGTAGTGGTTGGATGATGAGTTTTGGCTGAATTCATTTGCGATTATGTTTGCTATTTCTTTTTTGTCTATAGTTTGTCTACCATTTGGTGTATTTATATTATTTATTGGTGTTCCAAGTTTTTTTCCAGTTATTTTTCTTATTATTTCCCATGTTTTTTTTGATGGCGTGTTGTTGTTCAATTTGGAAATATAGTTTTGCCAGGTTTCTTTTTTGCTTTTTTTTATAATATAGCGTGCTTTTGCTCGTGCTTGTAGGTATTTTTGAAGGTTGGGTTTTGTAGGATGTTGTTTGAAGTGTTTTAGCATTTTTTTCCTGTTGGTTATTGCTTGCTTACATTCTATTGTGAACCATGGCGTTGATTTTGGGTGTGGTTTGGTGGAAGATTTTGGGATTGTCTTGGTTGCTATTTCGTTTAGTGTATTGGTGAAAGCTAACATAGGATCTGGTTTGTTAACTATTTCTTGATTAATTAGATTTGTGCAAAGTTTGCTAAATTCAGTCCAGTTAGCTTTATTAATTTGCCATTTTGGTTTTGATTCTTCTGTTGTAGGTTCTTGGGTTTTGAGAAAAATTGGGAAGTGATCGCTGCCACACTGGTCGTTATGTACCTCCCATTGGAAGTCCATAAATATTGTGGGGGAGCATAGTGTTAGGTCGATAGCTGATGTCGTTCCTGTGCCTGGGTGAAGGTATGTGTGTGTTTTGTCATTAAATATAGTTACTTCGGGTGATTCCAGTAATGATTCAATGGTTTTCCCATTTTGATTAATATTCTCACTTCCCCACATTTTGTTATGGGCGTTGAAGTCCCCCATTAATATAAAAGGTATGGGGAGTTGTGTTATAAGATCTTCAATTTCGGTTTTGTTTAGTTTATGTTTAGGTGGAATGTATATTGAACAAATGGTTATTGGTCGGTGAAGTGTAACTTTAATTGCTATTGTTTGAAGGTTTGTTTGGAGTTGTAATTTTATATGTGGTATCTGTTTTTTTATTATAATTGAAGTGCCACCTATGGGTCGATTATCTGCTTGTGATCTGTTTGTTTGATTGTAGATGTGGTATCCTTTGAAGTTGATGGTGTCCGTTTCTTTTAGAAGAGTTTCCTGTAGGCCGATTATGCTGGGGTCATATTGTGCTATTATATGTTTGATTTCTTCGTAGTTTGGTTTTATGCCTCTGCAGTTCCACTGTATGATGTTTTTATTCATTTCCATAAGTTCGTTTAATTATTAATTTTTTTTCCTTTTTTTTTCTGTTTGGTTTTTGTTTAGGTTTTTATATCTATTATTCTATTGGTTTGTTGTGTTTTGAGTGGTTTTTGCTTTGTGTTTACTTGAACTGCTTGGTTCCTCAGTCTCCATTTTCTCTTCCTGATCAGTTCTGTTTTTGGAGCTAGATTTTTTCCTGTGACTCTCGATTTCAATCAATTCAAATTTGTTTTCATTTTCGATTAATATTGTCTCTGTTTTTTGTTTACTTTGATTTTTGGAAAGAGGATTTGTGTTTTCCCGTTCTGTTTCCATCTTTCCAGATATTGTGTTTTTATCTTCTGCTTTTGTCCTTGTACGTGATTTGGATCTTTCACGGTTTATTTGTGGTTTTTGCTGTTCGGGTTCTTTTTTGCTCTTTGGGACTTGTTTTAGGTCATTTGACTGAGTTTTCAAAGATACTGATATTTGTTTCTTGTTTTCGTTTTGGTTAGTTTTTAAAGTTTCAATTAAATTTTTGAGTTCGGAGATTAGTTTAAGTAGGTCTTGGTTTTGGGTTGTTTGGTTTGAAGTTTTTGTAATGTCTGCGTAAGTGTTTATTTTTTCTCGAGAGCTTGCTATTTTCCTTGCTTCAGGAAAGGGCACATTTTGTTTGTATTTTATTTCGGCTATTTCTTTTTCTTTTGTGTAGATTTTGCATATTTTAGAGTATGCTGGGTGTCTTTCTTGGCAATTTGGGCATTTTGTTTCGTTTGGGCATTCACTTTCAGTATGGTTAGGTTCTTTTAAGCCACATTTTCCACATACTTTCTGTCCTTTGCATGCTTCTCTGCTATGTCCATATTTATGACACTTATAACATCTCAGAGGGGCTGGTATATATTGTTCTACTTTTTCTATTGTGTATCCGATTTTTATTTCTTTGGGAATTTTTGGTGTATTGAAAGTTAGTATGTAGGTTTTTGTAGGTATGGTTTGACCATTCCTTTTTATGTTTATTCGGACGTGATCGATTACTCCCTGTTTTCTTAGGGCATTTTCTATTTCTTCTGCTGTAGCCAAGCTTAATTCATGGCTTTTTATAACACCTTTTGATGTGTTTAGTCTTTCGTGAGCATAACTTTTGCATTTATAGATATGGAATTTTTCCATCTCTAAGATGTTTTTTGCGTCTTTATAGTTGTCGACTGTGACAAGTAGATTGCCATTTTTCATTTTTTTTGCTGTTTTTGGGTTGCTGTTTTGAGACAGAATTTTTTCGATTAGGAATGGAGATAGATCGCTGATCTTTTTTCCTTCCAAGGTTTCGATTACTATGAATCTTGGATATTTTTCTTTATCAATTATTTCATAGTTATATTCTTGTTCACTGTCTGAGCTGGTTACGTCAGAGTGGGTTCTTTTCGATTTTGTAGTATTTTTTTGATTTCTGGGTTTTTTGTTTGGGTTTATTATATCCATAGAAGTTTGTTTAGATTTTCATCTCTCTTGCTCCCCACCCTCCTCGGAGCCCGAAATTGGGAGATGTAAGGGGGGAAACCCATTCGCCCTTTCATCCCAGGGATACAAAAGAGATATACTCAATTGATTGAGTTTGTTCCATCATTTCCTGTTTCCTCCTTTAGTTTTTTCTTTCCCAGTTTGATAGAAACGTTCGTTAGGGAGCAGTTGTGTGGTTTTTGTCTCATCAATTGATTGGCCCTTGCCATCGCCTTCTAACACTTAACTGGTTTGTCTATGTTTGTAATAATGAAATGTATTATCTTTGGATTAAGTTTTTTTATTTATTTTTTTATTTTATTTAGATGTTATAATTGACATTTTCAGTGTAAGTGTTAGGGCTTGACATGACTAGCCGATTGGTTGGATCGGGCCTCTCCAACCGCCCGTCTAGCCTAGTACAAGGCCAAAGTAGAGTGTTGCTACAGGTACCTTTATTTTCCCTAGGCATCGGTTGCTCAGCCACCAGGATCCTTTTCCTAGGCATCACGGGTTGCCACCCACGGCCAACAGGTAGCCCCGTTGAGGGACTTTTACCCTCTGCAGGGGGAACAGTCGGCATATTCTAATGCCCTGCCGACAGGGTCAACCGGGAAGTAGAGAAGGAAAAAAGGAGGGGGGAAGGGGAGGGGGCTGTTGTTTTTATTTTGTTTTTGTAGAACATAATTAAGTTTTACAAAAGAGAATAGAAAACAAAAACAGAAATCGATGTAGGTGCGTTTCGTCTCAGGAAGCCAATAGGCAGCCTGATCTGGTAGCACCAGAAGTCCTTAGGGAACAAGCTCACAAAAAGTGTGTTTTAAATAATAGCAGAGATAGGGGTAACACATCTATGATACAAAATAAGAAAGACTGCTACAATCCCTACAGTTCATAAATTATTCTTGAATAGAAAAAATTAAAAATGTAAATACTTAACACCAAGTTGTATATAGAAACATGTTTACTTATTAGCACAACAGCTGCTGTAGCGTTAATGTGTCTTAGCACTATGGAGAAAAAAACAAAAATGATTTTGAAATAAGAGCTAATATCAAATATTTGAATATTAATTGTGTTGACTTTAATTCTTTCATACTGATCACACTTTAAAAAAGTATCTTGTAGAAAATAGAACCAGAACATGTTTAATTATGTATTAATCCAAATAGCAAACCACTAGGAATGAGAGCTTTGGGCTAGCATTATATGCTGGTAGGCATAAAAATGTATGAACACGGTGAATAGGCCCTCATTAGAACACATGTTTTACACCATTCATTGAAGAAAATAGAAAATACTTGACTGGGGGTGAAGGTAGGGGGTGCTGATGAAAACCCAAAAATATCTTTCAGTAAATATATTTGTCATGAATTTTTTTTTTTTTTTTTTTCAAATGTTACTTCATTTTAGAGAGGGACAGGGCATCCTACTAGATGCCAGACATTCCAACAGAGATCTTTTTTTTTTTTTTAATCTAAGCGCCTCTTTAAGAGCAGTTGTTTGTATTTCTCTTTTGCACTTGGTTCACCGGACATTTGCCAGGTAGGTTTTAAAATTCTTTTTCACGAGTCCCTGTGCTCTTATAATTACTGGAATAATGCAAAAGATTCTTCTTCCAAGTAAATTTTTAAATAAATAAAAACTTTTAGATTTTGTCTTTCAGTAACACCGTGGTAGTTCGATAAACCATGCTTGTGCTTTCAGTGTGTCAGTCACATTTGTTCCCAAAGTGTGATTTATTGTTGGAGGTGTTAATTACAACCATATTTTCTCTACAGATTTCATTTTTTTTCAGGTTCACAAGAATGTTTAGTTACAGGTGTTTTTCGAAAAAAAATTCTTGCGGGTTTTAGACTCATTTATAATTTGCTCAAAGAAAAGAAAAAAAAATGTTTAATTTGTTAAAGTTACTCCCCATGTGTAGTTCTTCTCTTATATCTACCTTCTCTTAGACACGGGTCCTGTGTCTGTATTTGATATAAGGGAATCAAGATGTTCTCCATTAATCATATTTGTTTAAATTTTACTTCCCCATAAAAGTTTTTGGAAAACCCTTACAATTCTGTCTGCGACTATTTACTATTAAGTTTCTTCTTTTGTACATAGACTTACTACATTTAACAGCGTCTGGTCACTTCCTATGACAATAAGCTAAGAAATCCAAGTCATTGGTTCTGCATAGTCAATATGTATTTTGAATTATTCGGACTTCTGTTCTTATCTTGAATGTTATTCACACAACCTTTCAGACAACTTCTTCAGTTTGTTCTATCAATTAGGATCAAGTAGAATTTTTTTTGTATCACCAACACTGAGTATTAAACCTTCAACCTCCAGAAGAGTGTCATTTACAAAAAGGGCAGAAGTTTAACTAATACTTTTATCTGTTGCTCCTTGGACCCATGCAGACAATTCTAGTATGAATTTTGGAAGCCTTAAACCCATTGTTAGTGCAAAATTTTGTTGAAAATTCAAAGACTCCCGTTTTCTTTTTTATAACCTTCGTTTATTTCCTGGATAGGGTGTGTGTGCACAACTCTTCTACAACCCACACCACTGACCGATCATGACCAAACCTATGATGATGGTCCTTCACCTAGGGATGGTGCACACCATTTTTCAAGGTCATAGCCTATGTATATATACTCTCCTACGGCCCACACAACAGGACCGATCATGACCAACTCTGACATGATGGTTTGACTTAGGGATGGTACACGCCATTTTTCAACGTGAAGGTGATATTTAGTGCGGCTCTTTGTAAACTCCTCCAGCTAGGGATGCTGTACACAGAGTTGGGGTTCGTTACCACATTGAGCGTTGCCACAATGGCACTGGTCAATTTCTTTGTGAATTTGATTCAGATCACCCTTCTCCAACCCCCATCGCCTCAACCAATTAAACAAATGTTAATTGTTTCAATTTTTATGTGCATAAATGTTAACTTTGATATAATCTATTTGATTTAAAGTTCATGGTTGCATTTCAGTCACTTCAGGATGTAGTAATTAAAATGTTAAACACCTTAAGCAATAGTTGCTCTTACAACATCCACTTACTGCAAAATTGCCCGTGAAGTGGGTACCTGAGTGTACAGCAAAGTCCTGGACTTCTTGCCACTGGACTCAAACAGTGCCAATTCAGGAGAGGTGTGGTTAGTAATTGCGCAACCCTTGCCTCATAATTGCACGTGCAGCTGCCTCTACAGGGGGTATCCTTTGTCTTTCGAGACTGAATGGAGGCATCGCATCGAATATAAGTGTTAAATTTGATATAATCTATTTGATTATAGTTCATAGTTGGATTTCAGTCACCTCAAGAGGTAGTTAAGAAATTTTTAAACACCTTAAGAAATAGTTGCTCCCACAACATCCACTTACTGCAAGGGTGCTTTTGCGCGGATATTTTGCTAGTATATACAAGGTGTCCGTAAAGTTACTATACAGTCTTATTGTTTTATATTTGTATTAATAGTTAATATTAATAATAAAATGTTAATATTAATAGTGTGTGTATATATATATATATATATATATTATATATACACACAGGGTGTCCATAATGTAGCCAGACTTTGTGGACACCCTGTATATTAGTGACCTTACCTTATTCATAATTAATGATTCTTATCTATATAAATTGAAAATGTTCATGTAGTTTTAAATAATTTGTCCGCTTACCTATTTCTTGACCGCCCTGTCTTAAGTTGGATATAAGAAGCCATTACTGCTGTTAAAGGCATACACAAGGTCAACAATACATTTGTTATCTTTTATATATTAATACTAAGGCTATGAAAAGAAAATATTCTTTTCATTATTTTTACTCGAGTATATATCAGTTAATATCTTATGTTTTTATATAGAGTGATGTGGTTCTGGATTGATTAACTGTGTTGGATACTCGAGAGTCAATAAAATATTTTCGTCATAGCCCTAATACTTGTATATAGTTTAAGCCGTTAAGTTAAAAAGGCTGATTTAAACAAACGTAATTATAATCAAAGGTTTTCTACTTAGGCAAGTTTTTGTGTTTTAACTTATTTTAACATGTTTTTCTTACAAATAAATGCAGTTTATACACGTCAATTTAAAAAGACTGATGTAAACAAATATACAACATATATCTTTATATTTTCTTTAACATTTTTTTCTCTTATTCTTCTAGGGCCAATGGGTGGCTTAATATTATATTTAATTCAGAAACAATACTCAATATGTAATCATAATATTGGTCTGTCAGTTTTTGGACAGGTTAATTTTTACCAATGATACTTTTGCTGCTATTACTAAACATCTACAAATTTCACAAGATCCTCGATTTCTTAATCCATGTCAAGCCAATAAACATAACTTCTCATGAAGGCTTTCATCCAGCAATTCCAGAATACAGGGTTCTACAGACAAATTTATCTTTCGGTAACAACTAAATAGTTTCGTTTACAAGCCAAATAGAAAATTTACTAGCCAAACCCATATGATTTTTAGAATATGACATCTTCGTTTCATGATGAGTATGTACATTATAAAAATGTGTTTTTTTTTAATAAGTGTAATTCTAAATATGCAACAAATTTTATGTTGATACTTGAAGGTATAAACATTCTAATTTCTTCAGATATTTTTTAAACAGCCTTCGTCAAAAAAAAAAAAAAAAAAAAGTATATTCTATTAAACTTTTGTTTAAATAATTTAACTTTGTTCATCTATATATATATATAAAAGCCAACATGTGTGTGTGTGTGTGTGTGTGTGTGCATTTTCCCTGTATGTCTGCCAAAGGCTTTTTTCGCTGGGCTTCTCAGTCAGGTCACTCCTTAAAACTTTTTATATACTCCTTAGATAATAATATCTACCAGTTATAACCGGGGGTCGTGTCTATCTTTAATTTGCCCGACTTTTACACGCTATTTTCGATTTTTTTTTTTTTATTTTTTTAAAATCGCCACGTCTTCGTTACGCTTTTCAGTATAAAAAAAAAACGAATTCTGGGGCGGGGCAAAACAAACTGGCTTGCAGCGCCAAACTTAAATCGCGATATGTTTCACCTTAATAAGGTCAAACTACGCGGCTTAACTTTCTCGCACCTGTCAATTTCACTTTATAAACGTTAAATTAAGAGACTTTTCACTTCCTTCCCCCTTGTGGCCGAGATAGTTAGGTCTCAGGGTTTTTTCTCCTTTTCGTTTCTACTTTCGCGTCAAGGATTCGGGGTTCGAGCCTACCTTCTTACTAAAACGTTTTTTTTTCTTTTACACCCCCAATCACCCAGCAAACGTTTTTTTTTTCTTTTACACCCCCAATCACCCAGCAAACGTTTTTTTTTCTTTTACACCCCCAATCACCCAGCAAACGTTTTTTTTCTTTTACACCTCCAATCACCCAGCAAACGTTTTTTTTTCTTTTACACCTCCAATCAATCACCCAGCAAACGTTTTTTTTTCTTTTACACCCCCAATCACCCAGCAAACGTTTTTTTTTCTTTTACACCCCCAATCACCCAGCAAACGTTTTTTTGTCTTTTACACCTTCAATCACCCAGCAAACGTTTTTTTTTCTTTTACACCTTCAATCACCCAGCAAACGTTTTTTTTTTCTTTTACACCCCCAATCACCCAGCAAACGTTTTTTTTTCTTTTACACTTCCAATCACCCAGCAAACGTTTTTTTTTCTTTTACACTTCCAATCACCCAGCAAACGTTTTTTTTTCTTTTACACTTCCAATCACCCAGCAAACTTTTTTTTTTCTTTTACACCTTCAATCACCTAGCAAACGTTTTTTATTCTTTTACACCTTCAATCACCTAGCAAACTTTTTTTTTTCTTTTACACCTCCAATCACCTAGCAAACTTTTTTTTTTTCTTTTACACCTTCAATCACCTAGCAAACGTTTTTTATTCTTTTACACTTCCAATCACCCAGCAAACGTTTTTTTTCTTTTACACTTCCAATCACCCAGCAAACGTTTTTTTTTCTTTTACACTTCCAATCACCCAGCAAACGTTTTTTTTTCTTTTACACCTTCAATCACCTGGCAAACTTTTTTTTCTTTTACACTTCCAATCACCCAGCAAACGTTTTTTTTTTCTTTTACACCTCCAATCACCTAGCAAACCTTTTTTTTTCTTTTACACCTCCAATCAATCAGCAAACGTTTTTTTCTTTTACACCCCCAATCACCCAGCAAACGTTTTTTTTCTTTTACACCCCCAATCACCCAGCAAACGTTTTTTTTTCTTTTACACCTCCAATCACCCAGCAAACGTTTTTTTTTCTTTTACACTTCCAATCACCCAGCAAACGTTTTTTTTTTCTTTTACACTTCCAATCACCCAGCAAACGTTTTTTTTTCTTTTACACCTTCAATCACCCAGCAAACGTTTTTTTTTCTTTTACACTTCCAATCACCCAGCAAACGTTTTTTTTTCTTGTACACCTCCAATCACCCAGCAAACGTTTTTTTTTCTTTTACACTTCCAATCACCTAGCAAACTTTTTTTTTTCTTTTACACCTCCAATCACCCAGCAAACGTTTTTTTTTTTCTTTTACACCTCCAATCACCTAGCAAACTTTTTTTTTTCTTTTACACCTCCAATCAATCAGCAAACGTTTTTTTTCTTTTACACCCCCAATCACCCAGCAAACGTTTTTTTTCTTTTACACCCCCAATCACCCAGCAAACGTTTTTTTTTCTTTTACACCTCCAATCACCCAGCAAACGTTTTTTTTTCTTTTGCACTTCCAATCACCCAGCAAACGTTTTTTTTTCTTTTACACTTCCAATCACCCAGCAAACGTTTTTTTTTCTTGTACACCTTCAATCACCCAGCAAACGTTTTTTTTCTTTTACACTTCCAATCACCCAGCAAACGTTTTTTTTTCTTTTACACTTCCAATCACCCAGCAAACGTTTTTTTTTCTTTTACACTTCCAATCACCCAGCAAACGTTTTTTTTTCTTTTACACTTCCAATCACCCAGCAAACGTTTTTTTTTCTTGTACACCTTCAATCACCCAGCAAACGTTTTTTTTTCTTTTACACTTCCAATCACCCAGCAAACGTTTTTTTTTCTTGTACACCTTCAATCACCCAGCAAACGTTTTTTTTTCTTTTACACTTCCAATCACCTAGCAAACTTTTTTTTTTCTTTTACACCTCCAATCACCCAGCAAACGTTTTTTTTTTTCTTTTACACCTCCAATCACCCAGCAAACGTTTTTTTTTTCTTTTACACCTCCAATCACCTAGCAAACTTTTTTTTTTCTTTTACACCTCCAATCAATCAGCAAACGTTTTTTTTCTTTTACACCCCCAATCACCCAGCAAACGTTTTTTTTTTCTTTTACACCTCCAATCACCTAGCAAACCTTTTTTTTTCTTTTACACCTCCAATCAATCAGCAAACGTTTTTTTTCTTTTACACCCCCAATCACCCAGCAAACGGTTTTTTTTCTTTTACACCCCCAATCACCCAGCAAACGTTTTTTTTTCTTTTACACCTCCAATCACCCAGCAAACGTTTTTTTTTTCTTTTACACTTCCAATCACCCAGCAAACGTTTTTTTGTCTTTTACACCTCCAATCACCCAGCAAACGTTTTTTTTTTCTTTTACACCTCCAATCACCCAGCAAACGTTTTTTTTTTTTTAATAGGGTTGTTTTGATCTAAACCCTGCCCCCAACACACACACACACCTCCAAACACCTGGGCAAAGCCGAGTGAGTACCCTCCGCTAGTTTTATATATAAAAAAAAAAAAAAAAAAAAAAAATTGAAAAGATATTTTTCACTCAGTAGTGAGCTTTAGAATATCGTCAGTGAAAGAAATGCAATCGCCAAAAGATAAGCGTTTCATTATTTCTAGACTCCACTTTGAAAAATCACTCGCAAATGCGACAGTTTCACTCTCAATGTAGAGTCCTGAAATATCTCACAAAACTCCTCCAATGCTTTTTAATTCAGTGATGTTGCTATCACTCTTACATAAGGGTGGAGTTTGAATGAAAAATTTTCGGCGACATTTAAATGTCAGAAGTAAGCTCAGAATACAAGTCTATGAAATATGATTTCCGGACAATTTTTCTAGCAACAATTATTATTTTTTTTTCCATTTATTATTCCATGGTCTTAGAACCATTCACAATAAACAAAGATTGCCAAGCTAATTAGGGAATGCATAAACTTAGGAACATCACGATAGTTAGCCAATACAAAACTTCAAAAATGTGACCGTGATATATCTTTATTCATACAATTTTGAGGCAGTATGTTCAGGACTACAGAACATAATGCCAAAGGAGATCACCAGTACATCTGAGCAAACACCAATGTGATTATGCAGAGGGCCTAATGTGAATGTATATCGTCACAGGTTTGGTCTGTTCAGCCACAGCACAGGGCAGTACTTAAACATTGCAGCAGTGAGGCAAGAACCATGACAATCTGTAGGCAACAGAAGCATTCCAGCAAGAAGACAGCAGATCTAATCCAAGTAGATCATATCTATCCAGAAGGAACAGGGTCACGGTAGGGAATATGTATATCTTATTTTCGATGGAAAGAATTCCATTGCAAATGTATATAAAAAAAAAGAAAAAAAGAAAAAAAAAACTTTTTCTTTAAATTGGTTCTCCATCTTTACAGGCGATTCACAGTAGGAAGTGGTAGGACTTTTTTAAAATTCAAATACTGATGGTAATGGACGGTCTTCCATTTGTAAAACAAATCTTCCATGTAAAAATATTTTCATTGAAAATATACCTTGCACTCTTTGTTCTATTTTGCTATCTTTTTTTTTTTTTTTTCTGCCAACATTTATGTTTCTGTTGCATGGACTATTGCTGTCAGCTGTCAGTTTTCTTCACTTCTGTGGCAAAAATAAATGCTTATCCCAAGTTACTAGCATTAGTTGTAACATACAACACCTGTAAAATTATATATCTCGTCCATTGTTGATGAAGACCACAAACATCATTGCTTTGTAATTGATTGGACTTAGTGGGTCCGCAGATGATTTGTCAAACCAATGCAGGCTTGAAAGTATCATCCCAGGTGGAGCTTCTATGGTCAGTAGCTGTTGTTAAGCTGCTTGCTGCCTTCAACTTGTGGAGTGTGCACTTTCCTAAAGCCTCTGTTGATTGAACCACACCACTCACATCTATTCTTTGCTAGCACCTTCTATGATTCGGTACATATGCCCGAGGCTTTGAGGGACACTTTAGATTGTCTTTGAAGTGTTTCTTCTGGTCGCCTACATGCCTTTTTCCGCTCGAAAGTTCACCATACAGAAACTGCTTTGAGAGGTGCTCATTTCAGATACACCAGTCTAGTTCAACGAACCCGAGACTTCTGAAGTAATGTAAAGATAGGTAGTAGTTTGACCTTTTCCAAAATACATTATATATATATATATATATAATGTATCAGTACTGTATGTGGACGACTATAATGCTCCCTATCTTGGGTTGAGCATATTGGGAAGTGATATACAAATTACCATTAGCGTATGAAGCGATACTCTTTGTGTAAACAAATCAAGCTTAGGTAATTGGACAATGTCAGAACATTGTTAATTCACTGCCCGAATAGCGCAACGGTTAGAAGCCCTATCATATAGGCGGTCGGGTTTCGGTCCTGGCTTGATGTAGTTGCTTGTCTAACCGCACTGACGAGCTGTAAAACAGCGAAACAGTACTGTATGTGGATGACATTATATATATATATATATATATATATATATACACACACATATTGTATCAATAAAAAGTGAATCTACATAGGTTGTGACTATCCGTTACATCTCTGCATTGTATTGCTTTCTATAAAATTCTTTCACAAACACACTAGACAATCCTTCAAACTACATTTGTAACCCTACTGCTCCCATGGACTACTGTCCACAGTTGTGGTGTATTACAAAGTCAATGAGATCCCCAACTGCAGGATCACAAATGTAACATTGTCTAGCCTCTGACTCAAATGTATTCAAGCATTCATTTGCCACTGGAGCCATGCATATAACTTCAATTTTAGCTCAGAGATATACAATATGATCAAACCCTAAGTCTGTGTGGCAACAAGTTTCACACCAACGGGTTTCCAGAGATATTAAAACTGTGCTTTCGCTCTCCGAGATCGGTAGTCCATCGCTGGTCATTATTTGTGGGTTTTCTTTTGTCTTTTTTTCTTTCACAACAGATCACTGTTTGATTTGAAGACTTCAGAGACTAGTAGGGGATGCCCTTTTCTCTTCCTTGCAACCTCTTTCTCACAGAAAGCGCTTGTCTGAGCTTCAATCTATGGTCCCCTCCCCCCTTTGTCAAACATTCACAAGAAACATTTGTCTAACTGTAAACACTATAATTTCCCCCATTCTTTATCTGTGCCTAAACCTAAACAGATTCCATGAACAAAGCTTTTTTTCTTAGCACTGCATGCCTGTAGAACTCTTGTTTGCCTGCTTTCCAGCTGACTACAATATGGTCGTCTTCAAGTTCAATGTAAAAAAGTTCTTGATGAGCCATTCTCCTTAAGTAATCCAATTTACCAAATTTACACTAAAAATTACAATGATATTGTCTCATTGACGACTGTACACTCTTTAACCCTTATCCTTAAGTGGCCTCTGGGCCTTGATAAGTGATAACTTTGTAAAAAAAAAAAAAAAGGTCTGGTTTGTTTATATCTGAAAAACTGAATCACTTTCAGAACATGGAAAAGGTAAAAAATAATTTAGTTGGCAATTGTTCTTTTATCAAAAATAATTATATATATATATATATATATATAAATCCGTATTCCTGTCTGTTTCTTTCTTTCTTTCTTTGTTCACAATTTGATTAATATATACAAAAGCTTCCTTAATTTCCTTTCTCATTTATTTCTATATATAGTATGACTAGCAAAGATACCCGTGCTTCGCACGGAGCTTTGTTGCGCACTCGGGTACCAAAATCTGTGGGCGCCTTTCCAGTAAGTTGATGTTGTAAGAGCAACGATTGCATAAGGTGATTAACATTTTAACTACCTCTTGTAGTGACTGAAATTCAATCAGGAACTTCACAAAACATTTTCATCAAAAAGGAAGGTTACTTGATGTTACATAGTAAATTTTTCATTGAAGTCATTTTCAACTCTTGCTTAAATTTTATCTTGCACATTCAATACTAAAAACTTACCACAATCAGATCATGTCAGTTTTTCCTCATGTCCATTTCTCGAACTTTTCACTAAAGAGCCTCAGGGTAAACTACATTTCTGCTGCTTTGATTTGGAGCCAGAATGTAGAGTTTTTCTGAACTTCCTGTCCGGCTGATGGAGACGTAGAACAATACCGTGACTGAAGCAGTCTGATGTCAAGTCTATGCCAATGGTGTTAATGTCTGACCTTGACTTTTGTTTATGCTCATTGCAAAACACACCTTCACAGGAAATTGGAGTCTCCGGAATTTAAATGGAAGTACTGAGTCCGATGGAACTAAGGGGATCCTTGGCAGTAGAACGGTTTCGCCTTTGTAGGGACCACAGGAAATGGTGGCCTCAAGTACATTGGTGTGCAATCTGGTGATAACACATCTGGTTCCGTTTGTTGTTTTTGGCGGTTCCAAGGATCGAAGAATCATGATTGGCGATCCAATTTTGAGATTTAAAATGTGTGGAGGCATTCCAGATATCTCCAAAGAGTTTAAAAACTCCACAGGGTAGTGAACAGCTTCATATTCATTAGTAGCCGAATCAACTGACTTGTA
Organism: Euprymna scolopes; assembly: GCF_053919585.1. NCBI lineage: Eukaryota > Metazoa > Mollusca > Cephalopoda > Sepiida > Sepiolidae > Euprymna > Euprymna scolopes. The sequence goes on from NC_136517.1 coordinate 54,660,079, forward strand.
TTGCTTTGTGTCTCCTGGAAATTCATCCATTATTGAATTGTTCAAATGATTCACATTGCTGTTTAATGGCGAAATAATAGCCCTCTCAGCAAGCCAATCCGGTGATTTTCCATTGTTTTGCAGGTCTGGGTACACTTTGTCTTTCAGTTGCTTCTGATTACCGACACATTTACCAAGCGCAGTTGGAATCTTAATTGTGTCAGGTGAAGAAGTGATAGGAAACTGACCATTACCGATTTGGAGAAGCAATTTTGAGAAGTCTGCTGCAGCTGTGTTATCAGAGATATAGGCTCTCATATTAGTAGTCAGTCTCTTCACTATAACGTGCCTCCAGAGATAGGATTGTTTCAAACTTGCATTGACAATGTTAGCCCTTGTGCCATTTTTAACCACTGGGAGGATTTGACGGAAATCACCACAAAATAAGGTTGGAATGCCACCCATGGGATTCTTGTTTCCTGTGATGTCTTGCAGTGTTCGGTCAATTGCTTCATAAGCACTCTTGTGCGTCATTGGGGCTTCGTCTACAATGATTGCAGAGGTGTCTCTAATTACATTTGCCAAGGCTGAGTTACCAGTAATTTTGCAAACTGGCTGATCCATTCGATGAGTATCCAAGGGTACTTTAAAAGTGCTGTGAAGAGTGCGGCCACCTTGTAGTACAGTAGCAGCAATGCCACTGAATGCTGTTGCAAGCACCATCTTTCTCATGGATCTAATCTTTGCAAGGATCAAATTGATTACAAAAGTCTTGCCCGTACCACCTGGAGCATCAAGAAACATCATGTTTTTGTTCATTTCACCTTGTGCTTCCAACATTGCCATGAATGAATTGTAAACTTCTCTTTGAGAATCGGTCAGTTTTTCTTGCATATTTTCTGCTTGTAGGGAAGTTCTTCAAGATTATAAGTAACTTCACGTTGATACTCTCTCGCGAGTCTTTCATCTCCCCCTTGCATTGGTGCAGGTAATCCATAGCTTGCCAATGGTTGACCGCACATAAGGAGAACTTTTTCTTCAATTAGACAAAGAGTTTTATTGTAGATGTCCTCATTAAAATCTGCTTCTGGATTGTTAACTTCTTGCCTGTATCTGTGAAGAATGTCTTCAGATATTACATCACGAAAAGCCATCCAGATCTCAAGAGGATTTCTTGGCTCACAGGCTGTTAAAATTATCACAAATAGGCTTCGCAAATTTGAAGGTGATTGAGTGGCACTTGCCTCTCCTACTGCTTGATGCAAGTGATGGTCATTTTCTAGAAGGCCTCGAGCAAGGCACGCTGCTCTGTATGTTTCAAACACCTGACCATTGTATGCTCGCAAATTTTGAAATGAAGTTGGACCAGCAACCTCATTGAGCAACAGGCGTAAGAAATAACACTCCCCTGCTTTTGGACTAATCGTGTAGATTCTCCCAATGCATGGTGCCTTCCAACATCATCATTTTCAGTACCTTCAACTTGTACCCCACGCATTCTTCTCATCCATTTCTTTGTCGATTTGTTCCAAGTGTAAAACTCAGGGACTTCTACGTATTTGAGACCCCTTGCAAAGTCATCCTCATGGCAGAGTTGAAAAAATGCTGTCAAAGTTGTGGCAGGCGGTGGACCTTGGGCTCGTTCCAGAGCAGTATCAGCTGAGAACATGACACGCTGCCCATTTTCAAGATGAACAGAAAGTTGTACAATTGGGGGGAAATGTTCATGGATGGGATGTTCCAATATCCTCCAGGCTGCCTCTGAACTGCCGACATACCTTGCATTCTGGAACTGCTGGATCTCATCCACAATGTGACTTTGTACTTGGCCTTGTTGGTTAGCTGCTCCATCAGTTCTTTGTAGTTCAAACACTGCTTGATCACATCCTTTATTCACGTATTTGAGGACATATTTGATGCTTTGGATCGAGCTGCAAATTTCTACATTAATGTGAGCGTTGAACTGCTGAAGGAGGACCTTGTTGTACGGAACAATCCACTGGTTTGTTATTTCTTGATTAACATACCGACCATTTCTCTTCATCCTTATTGTACCAGTCTGGCCTCCATCTTCTGGTTTTCTTCGCCTGTACTTGGGGTAAGAGTCTTGGCCTTGCTTGGTACACTGAAGAAATTCTTTTGGGTATTTTTTGGAACATTTGTTGTCAATCATACATGGACAATTTGGATTAAATGGTCCACAAGGTCCATGCACCATATGTGCCATCACTTTAGCATGAAGATCAGGATCTTCCTCTTTGTCAGGGATCTCTGCAGATATGCAGAGATCCATTTTTTCTGGTAGAAGTTTGTCCTCTGGGGCCTGCCAGGTGAGGATGTGTGCATGCGGCAGTCCTCTTTTTTGATATTCAATACTGTACAGGAAAGCCCTCAACCTGCCAAATCCTCCCTTTTTAATAAATTCAAGTAACTTTTTTAGCTTCTGCCTGAAAACCCTGGCAACAATATCTGGACGATCCTGAGGGTCTTGCCCTTGAAGACAATTTTCTGTAATTTCTGTTCACTTTGGATTTGTTGTGAACGTGATGAAGAGGTCGGCTCGGCCCATTCGCCGAACATATGCCATGGCATCACTTTGACGCTCGAACATGTATCGAGGGCCTCCTGTATAAGTTGCCGGAAGTACAACTCGTTGACCAAACTGTTCTGGATTCCCATCCTCCCTAAGAATTGAATCTCTCAAGTTGCTATAATTGTCAGCTCTCAGGGTCTGTTGCTCACGCCTCAGGAACTGTAAACGTTCTGTTTCAATCTTGCAGTACACATCCACCAGCCATTGTTGAAATAGCCTTCGGTACCAGAGAAAATAGTTTCCAGGCCGAGTCATTAAATGGTACGAATAAAATTGCTGTTGGGTAACTTTTCGCCCATTGGATGCCTTCATGTAGATGTTGTAAGATGGAGAACCATAGGGGTACATTAACGGATACATTAAAGTATCGTAGAGGGGATGTAGTTCGGAGATTCATTTTAATGTATCATTTCTAAAACGCAAGACAATATCCCGGTTAGCTGTTGGTTCATTCTCCATTAATATTCCAATCTCATACGTTGTTGTTGGAGCATTGAATCGCCGTGGATGCTCTTCTTGCGGCCTTCGGTCTTCCCTTATGACAACTTTATGTTCTACCAAGTGTTCTTCTTCAATCCTCTCCTTTGTTGTTTTCAGCTGACAAATAAAGCTGTTGTTCTCATGTAAAAATTCAGTCAGACTTTGGAGAATGTCTCTATTGAGTCTACTGTCACGTCCCCGATTATGTAGTTCCTCTTCCAGACTATCCAAGAAGTAGACTTGAATAAACTTTGCTGTTTCATCTTCAGGTGGTAAAAGACTCCCAATCTGGTGGCAAACCTGGCCTCGAATTCTAAAAGAAGGATTCCACCCATGTACTGCCGCAATTTTGTGACCAAATGATGCCATTGCAAAACAATTGTTATAACTGCGTAGATTTTGCAGAAAATCTTTAGAGATGGGACCATTGCCGGAGAGGAAATCTTGAAGCAACTGAGGCAGTGGTGGAAAGCTATCAAGCACAACTTTGCCAGAAGAACAACAACAACCAGGGGTTTCTCCTTTAAATTTTACAGCTGAGCAATGTTGACATACTTTGTCCATTTTTCCTATATCAGCTGTAGTGAGAGAGTCATTTTTGTTGTAGAGCAATCCTTTTCTATTGCAGTGTTCTATTTCATGGTGTCTCAAAGCAGTCATTCGTTGTCTAGCTGCCTCGTTTTCTGTCAATTGCTGGGGCAAAGTCATACTCTCTCTCCATGCAGCCTCTCGTTGTTGCCCTTGGTATAGGCGAAAGCTTCGTTGGGTTTCCGATTCATTCTGATGTCGTTGAGCCACTCTCAACTCACCTTGTGTACGTCTACTTACCTCATATAATTCATTCGATCGTAATATTGCTTCTCTTTCCAGTGCATATCTTTGCCTTTCTTGAATTTCATCTTGTGATGAATTTAACCGCCTTACAGCATGTCTAGTTCTGTCAGCTTCACGTTGGGTTTCTCTTTCCAAATCTGACAGTCTTGCTCTCCTTTCTTTTTGACGTATCCTGTTAAGTTCTAGACGTCTTTCTCTATCTGAATTGTTTTCATTGGAGCGAATTGCAGCAACTCTTAGTCTATTAGCTTCCAATCTTTCCATTCTTTCTTTCTCACTTTCGTTTCTACTTCGTTTGGGTGGCATAATTTCGGTTTTAAACGGAATTGTTTAACGATATTAATGATTGTAAATTAATTAAGCGTAAAGGAAATGTATACTAACTGAAATGGACGAACTATAAATAATATTTCTGAATAGTACAATTATAAACAATTATATTGTACCTATTTACTATGCCTCCCCACGGGACAGAGTTAGACACCAGGGTCGTTTTTTAACGTGGAGAAAAGGTACAAAAATAAAAATTGTCTCAGTCGTGAAGGATTTCTCCTCCAACGAAAGAGAACAAGAAAATGAAGTGCAGCATCTGAAGAACAGATACTACACTTTGATCTTGACCAAAAGGAATGAATAAAAGCGACCTACGTGTGACTCATTACTTCCGGGTGTAAACGTCACAGTCTAAAAGTAATAATTAAAAAAAAAAAGTAAATGTAAAATAAATGTAATACCAACTTAGGTTAACTAAGTAAACAGTACAATTAAAACAGTTCTATTAAAACAAATAATTACTAAGATCTAGGTAATTGTTAGTCTCATTGTTATGGTTTTAAAGAAAAAAATGTGTAAAAAAAAGTTCTGCTTTTGTGAGTACGTGTATTTCTTTTAAATTACATAACCTTTTTACTTTATTATTTATATCTCTTTTAAATTTATATATTTTGTTAGTAAACTGGAAGAAATTCAGTTGAATAAAACCTTGTTCGTGTTCTTTACGTTAAACTCATATTTTTATAAAAGGTTCATCCGGTTTAAAGAAAGCACTAAGTTTAAATAAGACTGGAAATAACTAATTCAATATATAAATAGAAAAATGAAATAAATATAAGCTTTAAGTCTTAAGATAGTAATAATCAAAATGTAATAAATTATTTGTAGTTCAAATCTATGATAAACAGGCTTTCGAAATAGGCTCGACCAGAAAGATTAAATTGGAACGAAATTATAATCTCCGTGCCATTTTCAAAACAACCCCACAAAAGTAACGGTATCCTGCAGTTGGTTAGATGACAATGGTTGTAAGAAAAATGTAAAAGAAAATGCGCTTATCTGTTTATTTTGACCTGTTTTATTTAATTAAAAAAAAATTGGTTGTTTAAAAAATAGAATGGAAATAAAGTTAGTTCCGTTTTAATTGTGTTTAATTGCGGCAAGCGCTAACAAAATCGAAAAATCACTGTTTACATTCGAAATGTTAACTTTTATAGGTTTACAGGTTTGCTGACAAGGCTGGGGGTGTTTAATACAATTATTTTACTAAATTGATTTTTTTCATTTAAAAATAAAATTATTTATTTTTTAAAAAAATTTTAAAATATTTGTTTTTGTTTATTTATATAAAATTACGATAGTTGAATTGTATTCTTTCAATTATATTGGCAAGTAAAATATAAAAGATTAAAACGGAACGAAATTGAAATTTCCATTACATTTTCAATACAATCCCAAAACATAAAGCTTTGCTCGCCAATGAATTGTTTTGATAATATACGTAAAGTGAAATAAATCGAATATAAAATTAAATGAAAATATATTAAATAATTAAATGTTAAATAGATTTTGTAAATAGTACAGTTGAAATGATTAGAATATTTCCAATATGTAATAAGGTCGAGGTAATTAGTTAAAGAGATTTAATATAATGTGATATGCAAATGAGCATAAGTCATTCGATATGGGGGTGGTTTGTAGAATAGTATATAAAGAAATTAGGCCTAGATTCTTATGTCTCCTATAACAGAAACATCCTAAAATGGGTTCTAATGTTTCTCTACCAGGAGAGATCTACCCTCTTACCTCCTTTATATTTCGTTGATGATGGAGAGCTGTACACACAGACAGAAACACACGAACCCTATTACTTTATAAAAATATAGATTCTTGCAAACTAGATACAATTAAGAGATCATCTCATTTGTATATTACATTAAGAAAAATCGATTTTATTAAATAGCGGTATCTTAGTTAATGTTTCTAACAAGCAATTGTTAAGTGTTCTATTTAAAACTTATTTAATAAATTTTAAAGAATTATATTGATAATTAAATTTATTTGGAATTATTATTCCAACATCGATTTTTTAAAAATTTGATAATCTCAATAAATTTCTAGCTTGAAAAAATAATTCCGAGTAAATATGTTTGGCTTTTGTTTTTCTTAAATTAAGAAAAAAAAACAAAAAACACTTACGAAAAACTGAAAAGATTTCATTTGTTTTTTTATTATTTTTTAAATGGCTATACAGAAATCGGTAAATTTTTACGATGTGATCAAGCGTCGTTTAACACCTAAAAAAAAGAAAAAAAAAAAGAATGAAGATCTACTAGCCCCCCCCCCCCCGGCCTCTAAATACCACAATTTACACTTTTCTTTTTCCACGTTAATCTCATCAATTACAAACTTAACTTTCTAATTAAAAAAAAAAAAAAAAAAAAAAAAACGTTTAAACAGCCTTTATAAATAATATGAAAGAAATTTTGAAAAAAAAAAAAAAAAAAGAAAGAAAAAGAAAATTAACATTTGAGAGTGGGGATCTCTTTTCCATATATATTTAACGTAAAATGAGCACCCACTTTTTGGCCAACGAGCATTCAACGAGACATGTCACCTATAGCATTTTTTCAAGTTTGGTGAACGAAGAGGGGAGGGGGGGCATACATACATTTTTTTTTTGATGGTTGGTGGGTCGGGGGTGGGAATTACATAAAATAACGATGAATTTAATTTTTATGAGACCACTCTGTACTTTCACTAGTGTTGGGACGATTCCTAATTTTTATACGATTCCGATTCCAGGAAAATATTGATTAACGATTCCGATACCAAGTACGATTCCGATTCCAATTCCTAGGGAATTATTGTTTTGAAATATACCAGGTAGTTTTATACTTATGGTCGGTAGTTCCCAAATATGTTCCCTAACTTTGGAAGAGATATTTTATGTCTACACCGTCGTGTTTTGGTTTAAATAAAATTATTATATAGTAAACTAAACGGAAAAAGTAGCAAAATTTATTTTAGAGAAAATTTATTTTACTTAATTGGAATACAGAAAAAAAAAAACTCAAAGAAAATAGAATTTATCCTTCAGAGCAAAAACAAATAAAATAGAATTTATATAACAGAACAAAAACAAGAAAATTAGAGAATAAATACACACGATTCATTATTTTGGTCCTCATAATTAACAGATTTAATGAATTAAATAAAAAAAAAATATAGCGGAAGAGAAAGAAAATATATACTAATTAAATATAAAAAAGATAAATATTTAATTTAATAATTTATAAATGAACGTGCGTAATGAAAAAAAAAACAATATACCACGTGACATGGCGCCGTAGATACAAAATAACCTTTCCAAAGTTAACGACCATATATGAGAAATACCATTAATCGAAAGTTTTTGTGTTTTATACCAAAAGGTAGGTATAGCGAAAAGTTACAATTAAAGGAATTTCAAAAACGATTTTTTGTTTGGCTATTGATAGTTGTATTTGTGACGGCAGTTCTTCAGACCTCCATAATTCACAAGGAGTAGTTAACACCTATTATTTTTTCTTACTTTTTCATTGCTTTTACACATTGTTTCTAACGTGAAGAATAAGTTTAGCCAAACTAATTTTGAAATAGGGTATGTTAACATCCCATCCCATTTATCCTGCCCCAGGAAAGAGTGATTATCTCCCCTTATATGAGGAGAGGGCCGCCAAGGGTAAAACCCCGGATGCGACGAGTCAGTTAGATTTTCCCTTTGAGACCAGTCGCACGTGTTAGCGCTTGCTATAATAAAGTTTTATCTCATAACACATTCATGTCTGGGCCTTGGTTATTTCATCTTTAACATCTGGTAGCAGAGCGTACGAAGAAAAAAAAAACAAAAAAAAAAAAACATAATGAGTTCCAGAATATTTGAACCACCACGACTAAACCCGGAATTTTACGATTCATGGAAACGAGAAATTGAACTATGGAAGATAGCAACGAACATTCCGCCTTCAAAACAAGCTCCCGCTGTATTTCTTTCGCTCACCGGACAGTCTCGCGCTGCTGTACTAGAAATGGACATTTCATTACTGAATGCTGAAGAAGGAATGGACAATCTCGTCGAAAAGCTGGATACACTTTTTCTTCAGGATAAAAACCAGTCTGCTTTCATATCCTACGAGAACTTTGAAAGTTATCAGCGTGAACCTAACGCTTCCATAAATGACTACTTAATCCAGTTCGACAGGCACGTAGCGAAACTCAGGGAATTTAAAATAATTTTACCAGACCCCGTATTAGCTTATCGCGCGTTAAAGTCTGCCAATCTCAACCCCGAAAACGAGAGATTAATACGCGCAACAATAAACAACCTCACTCTAAAAGATATGGCTCAACAATTAAAAAAAATTTCATGTGAAAACTTAACCACGGCTAGACCACAAAACATTTCCATAAAAAATGAAACTGACAACGTCGTTTTTAGTGAGGCAGACACACAGACACAGGACAACAGTGAAATACTATACACGAGACGACGTCATGCGTATAAGCCTGCCTCTCCCCCTCACTTCACGCGTAGTAGCAGCACAAATAATGGCAGAGGCCGGCCACACAATTATAACCGCTACCCAAATCGAAATTTTTCGAATAGTCAGACTCCCGTTTGTTACGTCTGTGGATGCAAATTTCACTATGCCAAAAAGTGTCCTTATTACCAAAATAATCACCATTCAAGAGAAAATATGGTATTATTAAATGAACATAAAAACGATATTTCCGGCAGTTGTGAAGACATCGCTAATATAGTGTTGCTTAATCGACGGGAGTCGGAGAACTCGCTTTTCGGAGAAACCATAAATTGTGCTATTTTGGACTCTGGTGCGTCAGCGACGGTATGTGGAAAGAAATGGTTGGACTGTTTTCTTGAAACCTTGTCCGAGGACTCAAAAAAAGACATTCTTTATGATGAGGGCACAAAATACTTTAAATTTGGAGATGGTATGAAAATAAAATCTCTACAAAAGGTAACTTTGCCATGTGTCATTGCAAAGATGAACATTAAAATAATGAGTGATGTTGTTGACGCTGATATCCCTTTGCTACTAAGCAAGATGGCCATGAAAAGAGCCCAGACAACCCTAAACTTTAATGATGACACAGCGGAAATGTTTGGAAAAAAAATAAGGTTGCTGTGCACCACTTCTGGCCACTACCACATCCCTATATCTACACCTCCACCAGACCGGGGTAAGTTACGATATATTTTATTTTTAAACAAAATTAATAAAAAGAGCAAAGTCGAGAAATTAAAAATTGCTACCAAATTACATCGACAATTCAGCCATCCCAGTGCACAAAAATTGTGTAATCTTGTCAAAAGCTCTGGTTTAAAAGATGCTGAATTTATGGATATACTGAGGAAGCTCCCTCTTGCTTGTCAGACCTGCCTCAGGTCCTCGACCTGTTGTAAGATTTCCCTTAGGAACTCATTTTAACCAGACTGTAGCCATGGACATAAAGGAAATTAATGGACATAAAGTACTACACTTGGTGGACCATGCAACCAGATATAGTGTCGCTGTTAGGCTTACAAGTAAGGAGAGCTCTGATATACTCACTGCCATCTTCAAACGCTGGATTGCATATTTTGGTGCTCCAGCAGCTTTTCTTACTGATAATGGCCGGGAATTTGACAATCAATTCTTCCGAGACATGGCTCAAAACTTGAATATCGTAGTCCGTAGCACTGCTGCACAATCCCCCTGGAGTAATGGATTGAATGAAAGGCACAATGGTGTTCTGGGAGAAATGGTCAAGAAGACTTTAGAAGATGCTCTGTGTAACTTTGATGTTGCTCTCTCATGGGCGGTCAATGCCAAGAATGCACTTCAAAATTCACACGGCTATAGCCCTAACCAACTGGTTTTTGGAAAAAATCCCAACCTGCCTTCTCTCCTGAATGATCAACTTCCTGTACTAGAAGGTGTGAGTACTAGTCAAATTGTTGCTGACAACCTCAATGCCATGCATGCTGCAAGAAAAGGTTTCATAGAGTGTGAAGCCTCTGAAAAATTGAGACGAGCTCTCCGTCATCAGGTGAGAACCAGTGTAATTGATCAATACAAGAATGGTGACCTTGTCCTTTTTAAAAGAAATGAATCTGACCGATGGCTTGGTCCCGGTGCTGTCATAGGCTGGGAACATAAACAAGTACTAGTCAAACATGGAGCCACATACGTTAGAGTGCATCCTTCACGCTTAATTCCATATCCTGACACATACCACAACACCTCTGAACACCAAGACACCAGTGTACGAACAAAACCTCAGAGGCACAACAATGCCACCACAAGTGGTTATGAGCCAATAGATGAGGGCAGTGAAATTGATGACCCTGAGCAGAATGAGGCCAATGAATGTGACACGTTACCCAAAGTGGCCACCAAATCTGTGCAACTGCCTAAACCAGGCCAAACTATAATATGCAAATTCACCAATGATGAAGACCAAGAATGGAGAAAATTGAATGTGATCAGTAGAGCTGGTAAAGCCACTGGCAAAAATAAATATTTAATGAACGTTGCTATGGAGGAAGGTGACCCATTCTGGCTAGATTTTGAGAATGGGGTCTTGGAATGGGAGACAAACAAAGATGACCAACCCCTCACTAATGAAGCCACGGAGGTAAATCTAATGACTGACTCCTCTAATGACCAATATGATAAGGCCAAAAAGAGAGAACTCCAAAGTTGGGTTGAACACAAAGTCTACACACAAGTATTAGATCAGGGCCAACCAAAAATATGCACAAGATGGGTCTACACCAACAAGGAGTTGAATGGAAAACAAACCTTTAAGGCCAGACTTGTTGCGAAAGGCTTTCAAGATAAAGATGCCTGCAATGTTAGAAATGACTCCCCAACATGTTCAAAAGAAAGTTTACGATCAGTCTTAGGAGTTATATCAGCAAGTGGTTGGGTATGCAAATCCATGGACATCAAAACTGCCTTTTTACAAAGCAAGCAATTAGATCGACCCGTCTACCTTCTTCCTCCCAAAGAAGCCAATGTATCCCCTGGTTACATCTGGAAATTATCCAAATGTGTTTATGGTCTAACAGATGCATCTCGATCCTGGTACCTAACACTTAAAGAGAAACTAGTAAAGCTAGGGGCCACACCATCAAAATATGACCAGGCTATTTTCACTTGGCATTTCAAAAACAAGCTTCAAGGCATAATTGCCACTCATGTCGATGATTTCTGCTTTGCTGGTTCAGAAACCTTTGAGAACAAAGTCATTAATGAACTTCGTAAACTTTTCAAAGTGAAATCTGAAGAAGTTGCCAAGTTCCAATATATTGGATTAGAAATAAAAAAATCCAATAGTAACATCAATATTGGACAAGATGAATACACAAAGAAACTCAGACACATTCCGCCGCAGAATGGAAGAAGGCTGGAAGACAAGCTGACATCCACTGAGATCTCCGAGGCCAGACAGCTAATCGGTCAACTCAACTGGCTAGCCACTCAAACTAGACCTGACCTCAGTTTTGATGTCAGTGCATTGAGTTCCATATTAAAACAAGAAAATGTGGAATGTATAAAACAAATAAATAGGACTATCAAAAAGGCAAAAAAGGAGAAATCCCAAATCCATATTCCCAATCTTGGAAACCCTAAATTGCTTCAAATTATAGCATACAGTGATGCATCCTTTGCTAACCTAACTGACGGTGGATCACAAGGTGGCTACATTATTTTTCTGGTTAGTAGTAATAACCAATACATGCCAATAGCCTGGCAATCTAAACGCATCAAAAGAATAGTCAAAAGCACGCTTGCTGCGGAGACTCTGGCCATGGTTGATCTTACTGAAGCCTGCCATTATTACAGAAAATTGATACTGGATTTGCTGCGAATGGAAGATCACACTACAAACATCAAGATAACATGCAAAAAAGACAATTCCTGTTTGTATGATGCAGTGCATTCTACCACACAAATCCTCGATAAAAGACTAAGAATTGAAATGGCCATCCTTAGAGAAATGGTTGACAGAGGAGAAATTGCAGAGATATCCTGGATACCCACTGACAAACAAATTGCTGATGGCTTAACAAAAAAGGGAGTCCCCTCTTTTAAAATTCTAGGATTCACATCTGAACCCAAGGAACAATCTCTCTAATCCTTAAAACACAGTGTCACATAATTTTGTTAAATTCTTCTTTTTCTTTCCCTTTCCCTGAAGATAACCCTTTGATGATGTCTCCTGAAAACTTTCATCAGCACAAGAAAGGAAAGCGAGGAAGTGTTAACATCCTATCCCATTTATCCTGCCCCAGGAAAGAGTGATTATCTCCCCTTATATGAGGAGAGGGCCGCCAAGGGTAAAACCCCGGATGCGACGAGTCAGTTAGATTTTCCCTTTGAGACCAGTCGCACGTGTTAGCGCTTGCTATAATAAAGTTTTATCTCATAACACATTCATGTCTGGGCCTTGGTTATTTCATCTTTAATAGGGTATATCAAAGGAACACATATAAAAATGATACCACTATAAAAAACAAATGAAATACTAGATAAAATTGAGCAAACATAATTACCAAAATTACAGAAAAAGATTAAAAAAAAAAAAAATGGTGAAGTTTGTTGAGTGAAATGAATTATTGAAAGAAAATTAATTGAACTAATAGAAATGTTAAATAAAAAAATGTCACATTTCAATATTTTTTAATAATTAACTTCTCAGGGTTGTCGAAATTAAAAATTAAGTGATTTTTTTTATTAGACTTCTTTCGAAGCTTGTTACCTTGAAAAATACATTTAAAACCCCGTTTGTTTTTTTTTAAATAAATTGAAAAGTAAACGCAATTAAAAAAAATTTAATTGATAATTGAAACTTTAAAAACATTAAACATTGAAAAATTACTTATCTCACAAATTAACGTCCAATAAAGTAGATCCAGTCTTCATAAATAAATATATCTTTCCCAAACTTAAAAAATTTTTTTTTTTTTTTTTTTTTTGGAGAGAGAGAGTGCTTTAAAATCGCCGGGGAGTGCCGCCTAAAATTTTAAAGAAGTAAATTTTAGGAGTTTAGTGCCTTTCAAAGACGGTTATCATAATTTATTATCATCATTTAATTTCCTTTTTTTCCTCCCCCCCCCCACAGCTTTCCACGTGGTTCAGTAGTTAACCAGTGCTCCTGTTGCTGTCAGTCAGCTATCTTTACCTAAGTTTTAATTTTTAGTTAAAAGAATTTTTCATGAATAGAATCAGCATTTTTAAAAATTATTTTTTTAGTGTGTATATATTGTATTTACTCTTTGAAGTTAAGGAGGGTTAAAAAAAATTGGTGACATCTAGATGGTGACGTAGGCAAAAAAAAAAAAAAAGACACTGCGATTTCGACCCTCACTAATAAAACTGCTCTGAGTGACTAGTTGGTAATTTTTTGTTCCGTTTCTTTTTTATTTTGCTCCTCCAATTTATTTGGATGCTTCATAGTTAAATGTTTTAACATGTTGGTTGTGGTCATGTTAGATGGTTTTATTCCTCGCGATATTTTAATTCGACAGACTTTGCAAATGGCTTTCAACTCATCATCTTCAAAAAGTTTCCATGCAAGACTTTTTTTGGACTTTGGGCCATATTAGAAAATTCAGTTTATCTGTAAACAAATAATTTACTATTAAATTTTGTTTTAAAGCTAGTCACTTATTTGGATAATTAATTGAAAATAATCCGCTAAAAAAGACAAAAAGAAAAAATATAAAGGGATGGGGCGGTAAATTGTACCAACCGGTAGTTAAAAAAAAACTTATAGAATTTAATTTTTGAAACCAATGTATAAAAGTTTACATAATGAAATGCAAATATGCATTTTCTTTTGAATTTTTTTTTTTTGGTTGACTGTGTTCAATTCACACATGGTTGATGCAGTTCAATATTGCTAAACTATAAGTCTTAAGTAAAATTCTATTTATAAATACTTTTTAAAATGAAATTATTTAATTAATCGTAAATATTAGACATAAAAATTAATTGATTACAAAACCTTTTAAAAATATATATATTAATTTCTTTTTCGTTCGGCAAAAAACTGCGCAAAGCACTTTTAGTTTTCAATTTAAAATTCTAGAAAAAAGATTATATTATTCTGCTTTTAATATAATCAAATTCAGGGTTTTATCTTTCTGGAGAAAAAAAAAAAAAAAAAATAATGGATTTTATTTCAATGAAATTAAAAAAAAAAAAAACTTGACTGAATTGAATTAATTACCCTTAAATTAACCAAGGGGTTATTTAATAACTTAAGGTTTGGAAGAGATAGGTATGGGGTCGATTTTTTTGAAACTTCAAAAGAAGCCGACTACTGTCAAAACTTTGCGAAATAATACGTGATCAATTTCATTTTAGAGATATTTCTTTCAAAAGCCTTCTTTTTAAAAAAAGAAAAAAAGTATATTGTTCTATTAAACCTTTTACTGTTAAAATAATTTGACTTTGCTCGTTTTATTTTAAGAAAATATAAGTTGAAAAAGCATTTTCATTCAGTATTAGAAGATTTGTCAGTAAAAAAAAAACAATCGCCAAAAAGATAAGCGTTTTTTTATTTTTACTCGCAATGTAGAGCCCTGCATACTTCTTTTCAAGTTAACTCTTTTGTAGTTTTGATTACAATAGATCTGAATGAATGAACCTTGTAAGGGAGGGGCACTAAGCATTGCCCTGTTAATAATGAATTTCTTTGGTTTCTTTTTATAACATGCTACATTTCTCTCTTGCGGTTAGAAATATCAGGAATTGTTTTTCTTTTTTTCAACATAAGACTAAAAGAATCGTAATGAAGGAATCGGAAAATTAAGGTATTTTTTTAACGATGCGATTCCGATACCTCCCAAAATACACGATTCTTACGATTAACGATTCCGATTAATCGTCCCACCACTAACTTTCACCTTACGATTTCATAAACAAAATGAGGGAGGTGGGGGAGGGGGGATTTACATCAGAAACAAAATATGATGGAAAATTTCATTTGTCTTTGGAATTAATTTTTGGTAGATCATTATTTTAGGGGTTCTGCCTACTTGGCTTATTTTTTTTATTCACTGCCATTTTATTGAAACAAAAGTTGTAATGATTTATTTTTAATTATTTTTTTTTTTTTGGGGGGGGGGGGGTCTTTTCAGTGCTCAATATCCGGAGAATAGTTTCTCCTCTTTGTAGCGTTTCTGTCAAAATATCCGGTGGAGAGAGTATCACATACTTTTTTGTGGCAATTACATTTACATGTTTTTATCCATCCTTTTATTTTTTGGAATTGTTGTGGGGGTATCCACATTGCCCATGATGAAAATGACTAGTATAGCAAGCGTGTTCCAAACGTGGGTAGGCAGCTGATGAGATTGTCTGGCAAATAGAAGCAGCATAGTCAGAATTCTTCCGTCTCAACAGGAAATATGCTTGGACACAAAGGCAATGATGAGAATCAGCCTTCTCTATGGATGTGAGATGCGGCCTTTAAGAGTAGTAGATTTGCACAAAGTGGAAGTTTTTGACAATGATTGTCTTCTCAACATTTGGTGCCGATGCTGTGGAGATCATGTTCTGGTTTCTGCTCTCCACCGAAGACTAAACTTATGTCCCCTCCTGCCCATCCTTATTATATATGTATGCATATACGTGCGAGTCTGTATACAATTAAAATGGATAGTTATACTACTCCTTGTGATTTTTGTTACATGTTCTGGATCAGCGGGAGTTTTTGTTTTGAAATTAACATTTCTGCTAAGTTTTTGGGATGAAGTTTGGTTGGTGATTCGATCTCAAGTGCAGGCAAATTACAACCAGTACCAATGTGGATTTGCCAGAAACTGAAGAAAACTCAGTCATCCGGAAGGGGGAGGAGGAGAAAAAAAAGAGCTTGCTTTCTTAGACAAATGTACTTCTCCCCTCTCTTACTGTTTTTAGTAAATCTACCCCCCACGACTTTTCTATTATTATCTTCCCCTTTTCTTCTAATAATCTTATACTATTTTCCTCTTCCACATGGAATGTTGGGCTCCCTTCTCGCATATAGAAATTCTAATTTCATAACTTTCCTTTTGTTTCCTTTCTTTCTCTTCTTTCGAAACTAAAGTAATTTCCTCATTTATCAGAGAACAATAATTTCGCTGTGAGAATCTATCGTTCATTAACTTGTCAACTTATTTTCTGGGAATTAAACTTTCACCTGGTTCCCCCATTAACAATAAGTAATTCATGAGAATCCATCTGCAAGGTCGATCAACTTAGTCCGGGACCCATAATATCATCATCCATTCACCTATTATGTAGTTACTTACTAGGATTATGATACATGAGAGATGTCAGCTATTTTATTTCTTCGAATCTCCTTTGTCATTCGTGTGACCAATTCATTTCATATCTTCAATATTTTATTTAATGCATTTTAGGAATAAAATTGCTGTTAATAATTTGCAAAATAAAAAAAAGCTTGCAGTATTGGCACATTCTTTCTGCATACATGTTGGGTCTGGCGTTCAACCTTTTTTACAAATTATCAATGTTTGGCATAAAGCCATATCTTTTATATAAAATGCACTTGTCTATGTATGTATGCGTGAATGCACATGTATTGTTAAAAAAAAAACAAAAACAACCACAAAGTTGGTACATTCCTGATCAGCATTGCCCTGGATAAATAATATCTAAAATCTAGAAAAAAAAAAAAAAATTGACCTTCACTATATTTTTGATGAAGAATTTGTCGAGAATGAGAGGAATTAGTTTTTCAGCCACTTTATTTACTAAAGGGAAGTAACTGATTTTTTTTATCAAGGAGTTACTTCCCTTATGCGGACTCATTTCTGAAGAAATCTATATAAAAAGGAGAGCAGCCTATGTGCATTTCTAGAGAGAGAAATGAGTTGGATGGTGAAGAAAGAGGGAGGTGAAAAAAATAAATAAAATAAAAATAGAAAGATGTAAAACGATAGATGTTACATGTTTGCCCTGGTGATTGCTGAGTTTTCAATAAAAAAAAAAAAAAAAAAAAAAACACTATTCACATGTTTAACATGTCCTTGATTTATGCTTTTTAAGAAAAATATGCCACTGCAAGTCACTCAACATAAGTTCCATTATATGTTGAAACATCCCCAGTTTACTTTCAATACAAAAAAAATATTGAAAACAATCCAATTTTTTCTCAACAGTCCAGTTCTTTTAATTCCTTAAATTGCAAATAGCATTTGTTTGCTTGGTTTAGAAATCTGTTGTTCATTTTTTTTTTTTTACTTGAATGTTGCTTTTGAAAAGATTCTTAAACCTTAAAAAAAAAAAAAAAAAAAGGGGACAAATTGCCTTTCTAAATTTCCTGAAACTTTAGCGTTTGTCCCATCACCACAATGTTGCATACCTGTGTCCATTTTACAAGTAGTTTAATAGAATGTTATCCAACAAACTTGCTGCTCTGAAGCCCCCCCCCCTCCCTTCTCGGCATAAATACACCTGACCAACTAGCCGAATCCCATTCATTTACTGCGAAGGTACCTAGATGCTGGAGAGCTTTCTATTCTAGCAGTTTCTTTCCTCAAATTGCTAGCCATTAGAACTCCTCCTCTGCTCCATGACTGTACAGATATGCAGAAATTTAAATGTAATGTGAACAAATATCTCATTGCACTACTCTTCACTTAAGATGCCCCTTATAAGTCTGGCACCTAATCCACAACAGATCATTATGTCTGAATGGCATTGTGCCTTGGAGTGGATGTTAAAAAAAAAAAAATTGTCTGCCAAGAGGTGCTGGACGGAAAACGTACATTTAAGATTGTCTCTTACAATGTGATTTCATTATTTGTATTGTCAGTTCTATATTTAAAATACAATGGACACTATTTTCATAGAAATGTTAATAAACTATCTGTTGCACGTTATTCGTTTTTCTGCACACAAAACTGATTATTCTGTGCTATCCAGGAAAATATCAGCTTTATCAAAACAAATTTTTAAATTAAATATAGTTCTTATTCAGTGGAATTTCCATGGATCCTGTTAGTATTATGTTTTTACATTGTTGTTGTTTTTTTTTTTTTGTTTTTCATCCACACATTAACTTTTCATTTGTTTCTTTGTATTTTTTTTTTTATTGTCATTTTTTTTTCTTCAGTTATTTTATTCGATATTTTCTTAATTCAGTGGGTTTTTTTTTTTTTTTTTTTTTTAAATTTTCTTTCTTTCATATATTTTTTGGTACTAGTGCGCTTATTGATCCATGCTGAAATAATAACATTTAAAATGCCACTCTTAACATGGGGAGGGGGAGGATGTTTTGTACCTATTCTATACTTTAACCTTACAATTGAATAAAAAAACATTAAAAAAACTTTAATTAAACTTGGAAATACAATTTAAAAAATAGCACGGATCAGTAAGTGCACTAGCACCATTTTTTTTTTTCATTTATATATATATATATATATATATATATATATATATTATATATATATTTTTCATTTGCTTGCCGTGGACTATGTTAATTAAAACGTGTTCAATATTCGAGATTGAGCAGGTGTGTTTAAATGCCGCGTTGCCCTGGAGAAAGAATGTCTTCTTTCTTTTGTTATGCTACTGTATACAAGAAAAGGTCCTTGGTACTGCCCGGGAGCTATGACAGTAATAATACAATATCACATTTGGTAAGCAATATATCTTATGGCACGAATGCTCAATGCTGAGTAATGCACAAGAGAAAGACCTTCACTATCTTCTGATACACTGTTGTAGACAAGAAAAGATACTCATCAGTATTTAGATGCAATAGTAGTAATACTACAGTATTATATTCGGTAATTGGTATGTCTTAGAACAAAGTGCTCAATACTCTAAGTAGAACATAATAGTAACATTAGTTTGATAAGTGGAATAAGTTAAGTGCTTTTCTGTTGTGTTATATTGTTGTATACTAAACAAGACTTGGTGATGCCCGGGAGGATAAAAAATAAGATTACAACATTGCATTTGGTTAATGGTGCATATTAATTTAATAAAAGTGCTTGACATACTAAATAGAGCAGGTGTGTTTGAACGCCATGCTGCCCAAACGCAATTAGATCAATGTGTGTTGTTAGAGTGTTGTATTTTAGACATGAAACTTGCCTGAGAGCATAAATTAATACAGGAGGACACTTGGATTGTGGTAGATGCTGAATACAAATGTGCTCAATATAATAGAGCAGGTGCATGTTATAACAATATTACTATTAGTAGGTGGCATTGATTCAGCTAATGCTCAATACTTTGGGGAGAGCCGGGAGGGGGATAAGAACACATCATTAAACTTTGGCAGTTTTATATGATGAAGATACATTAAAATACAGATTTCATATTTTTAAAGGATGGCAGAAAGCAGAAACTCAGTATTGTCTTAGAGCAACAACTTTAAAACTGAAGAGCTGCAGTAAATTATTTTACATTATTATTATTTTCAATACATTAAAAGGCTCTGCTTTATCGTTATTTTCATGGCAAGTGCTAGTCTGAGCTCCAATCTATGGCCCCCTCCTGGCCCGACTTTCACGAAAAACACTCATACAGCTGAAACTACTATCAATAATTTTCCCCACTCTTTATCTGTGCCTAAACCTAAATCTAGAGTCCATGAACAAAGCTTCTTTCTTAGAACTGCCCGCCTGTGGAACTCTGTTCTGTTTTCCAACAGACTACAATGTGGTTGTCTTCAAGTCCAACATAAACAAATTCTTGATGAGCCATCCCCTTAAGTAATCCAATTTATAAAATTTTCACTACTATCGATGACCGACATTCCCTTGACCATTGTACACTCATTAACTCTTATCCTCGAGTGGCCCTCAGGGCTTGATAAGTGGCGACTCCTTTGTAAAAAGAGCTGGGCAGAGAAGAAAAAAGGGTTTGGGGAGCAAGAAGAGTAAAATGGCGGAGAGGCAAAAGAGAGAAACAGACGGAAAGAAAGTTGAGATGAAAATTGGTGCTTCTTTGTAATACGAATGAAAATCATTTCAATTAAAAACAATAGTATCTACTTAATTGTCATGTCAAAATAAGTAATCTCCAAACATTCTGAAAAATGATAAAATAGAAAATTAATTATTAATGAAAATACTTTTCGAAATCTCATCAGTATGCCCTGTATTTAAGAATTCAGGTGATCGCTCATCCCCCTCTCAGTACAGGCCAATAAGTCTCCTGTGTGTCATGAGTAAGTTGCTGGGATCTGTTAAATAGAGAAGTAATCAACCATCTCAGCAAAAATAACCTTCTTAGTGACACACAATATGGTTTCCGTTCTGCTAGATCTACAGCAGATGTGCTTACAGTTATATCTCATAGGATTAGCGAATCTCTCGACAGAGGCAACCTTTCTAGGGCAATTGCTCGACATATCAAAGGCCTTTGATAGGGTATGGCATAAAGGTTTACTTCATAAGATCTCCAGCTATGGTATAGCTGGAAATGTCTTCAATTATTAAATCATTTCTCTCTGATAGGTTCATAAGAGTAGTAGTTGATGGGCAAAACTCAGAAGCTCACAGTATAAATGCTGAAGTCCCTCAGAGGTCCATCCTGGGCCCAACTCTTTTCCTGATCTACATTAATGATCTTCCAAATCACATCCTTACATCATTCGTAGACATTTTTGCTGACGACACTACCATCTATGGTAGCACATCTAAGACAGTAAACGACCAAGTTCTCTCTGATTCTCTCTCTTCTGATCTTGATCACGTTGCACAATGGGGAAAGGAGTGGCTGGTTACTTTTAATGCATCTAAAACCAAGCTTCTATCTTTACATCATCAATGTTCTGATCACCATCTGGCATTAATTAAAATGAATGGCTCTCGTCTTGGCGAGGCCTCAAGTTTTGACAGGCTTCTGGGCTTGACCTTTACTCCTGATCTTAAATGGAATACGTACATCAAATCTGTTGCCAAGGCCGCTGGAAAAATGGTCGGCTCCTTCTATCGATCCAGTAGATATCTCACTGCTGATGCAATTCTCTATCTATATAAGAGCCAGATACGTCCAAGGATAGAATATTGTTGCCACATATGGGCAGGAGCTGCTAGAAAAGACTTGTTCTGCCTTGATAGGGTTCAAAATAGACTTCGTGGCCTGGTGGGAGATGTCCTTTTCTCTTTGCTGCAACCTCTATCTCACAGAAGAGATGTTGCGAGTTTGCTTTATCGTTATTTTCATGGAAAGTGTTCGACTGAGCTTCAATCTATGGTCCCCCCCCTCACCAAACTTTCACAAGAAACACTAGACTAGCTGAAAACATTATCAATAATTTTCCACACTCTTTATCTGTGCCTAAACCTAAACATAGATTCCATGATCAAAGCTTCTTTCTTAGAACTGCACGCCTGTGGAATTGTCTTCCGTTTTCCTGCTTTACAGCTGTCTATAATATGGTTGTCTTCAAGTCCAACGTGAACAAGTTTCTGATGAGCCGTTCCACTTAAGTTAACAAATTTACCGAACTTCCATTACTAATGATTACTATATTGTCCTTTTGACTACTCTACACTCTTTAACCCTTATCCTTGAGTGGCCTATCGGCCTTTATAAGTAGTGATGCCTATGTAAAAAAAAAAAAAATCAAAAAAAAATCACAAGTTATACTTAGAATAAACTTATACGTAATAAGGGCGGTGACTCCAGTCCATTTTCTTACTTCCCTCCCCCTAATTATGGTGTCTCAAATCATGAAAGTACATGTTTTATATAATCGATCAATGTCTCCGTTCAATCTCGAGAAACAATGGATATCCCTGTAAGGGTAGCTGTGTGTGTGTGCATGTGTAATTGTAAAGGAAGAGTTGCGCAATCCCAACCACACCTCTCGGATCCAGTGGCAAGAAGAGGCCCAAGACGGACTGAAAACAATGTTGAGATAAGCGGAGAGAATATACAGAACCTGGAATTCCCAAATGGTCACCTATTTTTAGTACTGACCAGGTTCAACATTGCTTAACTTTGGTGTTATGTTAGCTTGATTATGCTGAATATATCATGTAATAATGCAGTAATATATCAACAATTGCAACATAAGTAGATAACATTGCTTTTTGATGGAACTTAAATTTTGTAGTTTTTGATTTGTTTCTATTCCGGAGAAGCACCTTTAAGTTTTAAAAAATGTCAAACTTTTTAACCGCTTCTATTTTGTTTTTATGGCCTAAGGCAACATCATGTAGCCCTGCTAGTTATTTAATAAGTTATTATTTATTTGGTTATAGTCAGCTGATGTCTTCCATAATTTTCCGCATGATTGCTACCCTTCGCTTTTTGTTATTAAGTATTTGTATTTTGAAGCGAAATAAAAAAAAATTTTTAAATGGATATTATTGAAAAGTACATAAAAATTTAAAATTGTACAGACAAAAATAGCTCAATTAGTTTTTATTTGCACTTTTAATAAAAAAAAAATTATAAAAACAATTTTTTATTTGAAATTTCATTTATTTTCAATAATTCTTAAACAAAAATTGGAAAAAGCCGTTTTCACTAAAACGTAATAAAGAGTACATGTACAAGGGAGATAATGACGTGAGAGAAAATAGTGGAGGAATAATTCTGCATCTTCACCAGTTCCAGTAGCAGCCACATGGAAAATTAGGGAAGACATTAGCTGACTATAATCATTTAATAAAAAAATAAATGAATAATTTTTTTTTTTAAATATTTCCGTTTTGTGTATGAACAAAAAAAAAAAAAAAACAACAGCATCAGGATTTTTTTTTTTTTTTTTTATCTTGGAATTTTTTTTTATTTTTTGGATACAAAGCCATACCTACAAGATAATTAAAAAACGTAAACTAATTTAAAATATATAGTAGAACAGCCGAGATTTGTACCATAACCAATCATCATCCAAAATTTATTTTCAGAGAATCAATGACTTCTGTTAATTTCAATAATCACTGACAATAGACATATATTATTAGAAGAATAAAATGGCAGTTTGAATTATTTTTTTGTAATTGATTTTTTGAGTTTTTATTACTGTACACAGATTTGAAAAAATTGTCAAAAAACATATATAATAAATAAATGTTATCAAAGGCAAGATAAGTTACTTTTCTACCTAACTGGATAAATTTTTTGTGTTTTGATTTAATGTAACGTTTATTCAGCTCGAAAAACAGTGTTTACTGATGTATTGGAAAATTTAAAATGGCAACAGACTTTCTGCTGAACAGTGTAAGTTTGGGCAAATGAGTTAAAAATAAAACTATAAAACCCACCGAATATACGCCAGCCTATGTTAAAAATAAAAAACTAAAACAACCACAAAGTTGGTATATACCGAATATATGTCAGCCTACGTTAAAAACCCACCGAATATGTCAGCCTACATTAAAAACCCACCGAATATGTCAGCCTACATTAAAAACCCACCGAATATGTCAGCCTACATTAAAAACCCACCGAATATGTCAGCCTACATTAAAAACCCACCGAATATGTCAGCCTACATTAAAAACCCACCGAATATGTCAGCCTACATTAAAAACCCACCGAATATGTCAGCCTACATTAAAAACCCACCGAATATGTCAGCCTACATTAAAAACCCACCGAATATGTCAGCCTACATTAAAAACCCACCGAATATGTCAGCCTACGTTAAAAACCCACCGAATATGTCAGCCTACGTTAAAAACCCATCGAATATGTCAGCCTACGTTAAAAACCCATCGAATATGTCAGCCTACGTTAAAAACCCATCGAATATGTCAATGTTAAAAACCCATCGAATATACGCCAGCCTATGTCATGGTAACATATATTGATCGAGTTTCTAACAGTATTTTGTATAGTTTTGTATTTTTAACTCATTTTCCCAAACTTACCGTGTGCAGCACCATTTTAAATTTGCCAATACATCGGTAAACACTGTTTTTCGAGCTCAATAAACATGTTACATTAAATAAAGACACTAAAAAATTATCCACTTAGGTAGAAAAGTAACTTATCTTGCCTTTGATAACATTTGTTATATATTTATTTTTTGACAACTTTTTCGAATCTATGTATATAGTAATACAAACCCGATTTTTTAATGATCATTTTTCACATTTGATTTCTATTTAAATTATTACTTGTTTTAGCTCTTTTTTTTTCATAAAATAATCAGTGTAGTCATTGAATTAAATTTACTTTTCCACATTTAGAATGGGCTTTTTATCTTTACAGCACGTTTAATGTGATTGCTAAAATTGTTTAATCATGTAAACAATTTTTAATTCAGCATTTGGAGATTTGGAAATAGTTCCCAAAAATTGATTGCCATCATTCAAAAGATATTTTTAGAATTAATTTCTTCAAATTTCACTAAAAATATTGCTGCATTTCTAACACTTTTTCATTGTAAATAATTCCCCTCCACCCCCACCCCACATAATACATTTATTTTGTAAACGATCACATTTTAGGAGAAACAAAAATAAAATTTTATAAAAAGACTTAATAACGATAATCTATTTAAGCCACACCCACTTCCAAATTCCTACACCACATCACAAAAGTTGTCTAAAGGGAAAGAGAACAAAAAAATCAGAATAGAAAAAGGCAAGATGGTTTTATTCTTAAACTGATTTTCTTTCACAAAATGAGGCCATTCCTACCACATGTTAGGTAACTTCATCTGGCACATTATTTGCTGTCACTGCGGTTCTGAAAGCCAAGCTTGCTAATCATCTGTTAGCATCAAAACAATAACTGTCGCAACCACACAGCACGTTAAATAGGAATTATATAGATGCAAAGTGGGCGGACCTGAAGGAGTATCCCTCCCCCCTCTTCGGACCTGATCGAACTTGCTTCCCTGCCATAAAAATTCCTTTTCACGTTTTCTTATTTTTTTGTGTATTATCGTTGATAACGGACAGCTTTCATATTAGCAGGATTTTTTTTTTTTAATTTATCTAATGACTTAACGTGGGGGATCACTTCAATTATAACGTTCTATTAAATTGAGAATTATTTAAATTATTTCAGTTGTGCTGATTGACCGCAAAACGGGGTATCAATTTAATAGAACGTTAAAAGTCATTAAATAAACTTTTTTTTTTAAAAAGTTCTGCTTGTTATCGACAATAATCTGCAGAAAAAATTAGGGTACTAATAGGTTGCCGAAATTGGGGACGCCATTTTATTTCACGCACCTGTTGTCCAAATCCAGGGGAGAAATCATAAACTATGGCCGAAGCCTGCAATCAATAAAAAATTTAAACTGGAGAACGATTGCTTCCGGAAAGGGAAAGAATAAATTTACTTAAAATTAACATTTATTACTTCCGGAAAGAAAGAAAAAAACTATTTTATAAAAATCCAATGTTGCTTTCATTACAAAATTGTTTTATTAAAATTATATTTTCTTACGCAAACTTTTCCATAAATGTTTTTACAATTATATTTTGATTCCCAGTTAAAAAATAAAACAATTAAAAAAATAAGACAACCCACTTCCCAGTTAAAAAAGAAAAAAAACAATCATTTAAATCAATTTCTTGTTGACCCTTCAAAGCTCCTTTAATTCGCATAAAAATAGTTTAAAATTATTTGTTCGGAAAAAAAAAACAAAAAAAAAAAACACACACACACAAACAAACAAAAGAAACTATTTTATAAAAATCCAATGTTGCTTTCATTACAAAATTGTTTTATCAAAATTATATTTTCTTATGCAAACTTTTCAATAAATGTTTTTACAATTATATTTTGATAAATTTTTATGCAGTAAATGTTTTGGTTTTCAAATGGCGCTCGCCCAGTTTAAACCATCATGAATATGTCATTTCATTTTCTATTTAAAAAAAAAAAAAAATAGGCTCCATGAAAAACTTTCATTAATTAAATCGAAACATTTCCAATGAAACAATTACGGATATATGTTCTCTTTCACTTCTACTTTTTTTTTTCATAGTTCTTCCCAACGTTTAATTTTTTTTTTATTTCATACTTCGGCCATAGTTTAATATGATTTCTCCCCTAAATTTGGACAGCAGGTGCGTGAAATAAAATGGAGTCTCCAATTTCGGCAATAAAGTGTATAAGCACCAAAATTAGGAAACGTGAAAAGAAATTAATTTTACGACAGAGAGGGCAAACCACGGTGGTGGTGGGGAAACTCGTTCATATACGAAAGGGGGGGGGGTCGTCCACGTCGGAAAGAGGGGAAAAGCTCGTTTATGTCCGCCGAAAAGTGTTAACAGATTTCGTGGGAAATTCGAAATTTTAAAGCCTTTAAACAATCAGATGATAGTAATTTCTGGCGAGAATTACAACTTAAAGGTCAACATAAATGTTTTGGGGTCGGGGGGAGCTCTTAAAGCCAAATAATTTTATCTATAAATAAAATTCGGTAATGGTGAGATATTCGTCATGCAGCTAAGTTGGCCATATTGAAAAACTAAAATGATTGCGTGCTTGTTTACATTGGATTTTTTTTTTTTAACCAGCTGATTTCAGATGAAAACTTCCGTGTCATGGCGAAATTAGTATAAATTTTAAAATTTATATGAATGCCAGGAAAAAAATAATTACAAGTAAAAATAAAATTTAGTTTCATCCTATGTTTTAACGTGGAACCGTTGTGCAACCAATTAGGTATGGAAACAAGGGAGATAATCCAGATATGAAAGACCCTTGGAGAAATTTGCAAAGCTAGAACACTTACTTTCTTGGTTCAATATGTAGTTGCATTAGCGATGCATGCATTATGCAATGCATGCATCGCTAATGCAACTTTGCATGCCTAAGATGCCCATCTTTCTAAACTGAGGCAAATCAAGAATTTGGAAGAATATTATTCGTATCAACGTATTAATTGACCGTATATAAGGTTCATGATAGAAACTGAGCTGAATCAGTAATTTCTTTTACAAGTTCCCAACTGGGATTTAATTAAAACTCCTCACAATGGGAATTCATCCACAGAAAGCAGGAGTTTTGTTTTTTTTCTACATGGAGGTTACCACTTATCAAGGCCCGGAAGCCACTCGGGGATAAGGGTTATTGCGTGTACAGTAATCAATGAGATAGTATAGTAGTAATCATTAGTACTGGATATTTGATAGGGTGTCTTACTTCAGAGTTTGTCAGGAATTTGTTTATGTTGGACTTGAAGACATCCAAGTTGTAGTCAGGTGGGAAACAGGCAAACGGAAGAGAGTTCCACAGTCGTGCACTAAAGAAGCTCTGCTCATGGAATCTACGTTTGGATTTAGGCACAGATAAAGAGTGGGGAAAATTAATGACAGTAGTTTTAGCTAGATGGGTGTTTTCGTGAAAGATTGGCGGGGGGGGGGACCAGAGATTGGAGCTCAGACGAGCACATGCCATGGAAATAACGAATGTTTTCACCTGAAATGCGTGGGTTTAGAAGATCGCCAATGTAAACAAGCACCCACGATTAAATTTGAAGAAAATATTAAAATGCAAGAAAAACGCCTTTTTTTTTTTTTTTTTTTTTTTTTTTTTTAAAAAGATTTGTTAATTTTCTGTAATGTTGCAGAATAGTTATGAACAGGTAAATTAAAAATGGCTTCAAATGAAAAGTTTTTTTCAAAAGCGCCACTACTGTATGATTGAACTCAAAATTTTGTGAAAGGTGGGGGGGGAAACAACCTTTACTGTAGACAGATTTAAAATTATTTGTTCAGCTGTGGGGAGGATATGTAGAGAGCTACCCCCCCCCACACACACACACAAATAGAAAAAGCCGATAAAAATTTTACAAATATAACAATAAAAATTTATAATTTTTTTTTTAATTTCCAAAATTACTATAAAAAAATTGTTAATTTATATGACTAATAATTATTAAAACGTTATATAATAGTATTTCGTAATCGTAAACACTTTTGTAACCCAATAATGCATTGCACCACGTGGAAGTGAATTGATCAAATATTTCGACAGGTTTTTTATTACACGTTTTCTTCATATTTAATGATGTTGATCAAAGTACATAAAATCTAATTCTATATAATAAAACAAAATTTGAAACATGCATATTATAGATCGAACTATTAGTTAAAAAATATATATTATAACATGCACTTGACAAACAATATGACAGGATTAAAAAGGGGGGGGGTGAAAAAAAAAACAGTGGATATTATTACACAATCAGTTAGTGTCAAATTCAATTTAAGATACGTTTGTTCACGGTCGCGTGAATTTCAGTAAGGCTAGTTTAATTTGACACGGGAGGAAAAGAAGGCGCCTCCCGCGATGGATCAAAATGCACTAGATGGAAGAAGAAGAAAGGAAAAACTAAGAGGAAAATTTGCCCGAACGCCATGCTGCCCAACCCTATCGGCCAGTCGTGTTCGTGGAAGGGCGGGAGACAACTACACAAACTGTCTGGGTTTCAATCTTATTTTCACATGGCTTTAAATGCTTACGTCATTAACGGGGTAAGAAAAATAGACACGCTGATGCAGGCACATTTTGAGGGTCTATAAAAATATTTAGAATTAACGGAGGTAACCAGCGTTTCCCAGGAATCTTTTTTTTTTTTTTTTTTTTTTTTTACTTTCATTTTTGTTTAAAAAAAAAATAAAAATAAGCCGACTAAACCGACAATATTCTCGTCTCCTTTGAAACAACATCAAGTGGACGAAACAGGATGATTTTGAAAGTTAATCGAACCTAATTGTTATATAAAAAAAAAAAAAAAAAAAAATAGATGTTTACTCAAACTCGCACTTATGACGACAAAAGTAAATACAAAAAAAAAAGTTTGCATTGTGTACGTTACCAGTCACAGAACAAAGATGAAATATTCCAAAAAATCACGTAATTTGATCAGGTAGTTTTATTACTAAGGTTATTGTAGTGTTTTCGGTCATAATTAAATTCGATGAAATAAAAAAAGGGGCATAACTCAAACCGAAGTTGATAGGTCAAAAATAAATCTCATGTTCAATGTAGTTTAAGTAGTAAAATCGTGAACTTTGATTTTCTTAGTTTTAAATAAAGATACTTGATCGATTTACGTAATTTTTTAATGACATTTTTTCTTAACGAGTACATAGACTTTTCTGTATTTTCTTTACTTTTAATTACAGCCATAAGTGCCAATTTGAATAAATACCCAATAAGTAAATCAATAGTAAATAAGAAACACAGAAGCGAGGAACAACTTTCAGTGATTGTGCATATTACCGCGCTATCTGTAAGTTGTATTTTCAAGTTAATTCAATGTGAAATTTTTCTTTATTAAATTGTTTGGTGAAAGTACAGAATAGTTACAAAACACTTTCCTTCTCATGGTTTCTAAATAATGACATTTTTGGCAGACCTGTACGAATGCCCACCCCTAAAAATGCATTTTACACCTTTTTAAAAACCTTTTTCGACTATTATAGATTACAAACTCAAGCATCATATTAACAAAAAATTCGGTGGGGGGAGGGATCTAATAACTTAACGGGGGGGGGTCACTTTCTCGTTATAACGTTCGACTTTATTGCTACTGGACTTACTGTTCATTTCTTTACCGAAGCGTCACGTGATTAAAACCCCTTCTTTAAAGTCATTAATTAAAAAAAAATTTCTGCTAATGTGATACTTAAGTCTAATCTATGATAATCGTTGGAAAATTTTTTTTATGAAAAAGGTTAAGACATGCATATTTCGGGGGTGGGCACTCTCGTAGAGGTCCGCCAAACTCGCTTTATTTTGTTAATTAGAAAATCGTGCATTTTTTTTTTAATGCGTAATTTAAATGGTAAAAGTTTGTTTCAAGTGCAAATCCAAAATGAACTTGATTAGAAAAGCGCGTTAAGTTACATTTGTTATTGTACCTTTTATATAATGTCATAACTATGAAAGGGGTTAAACTACTCGTGTGCGTGTCTCTCTCTCTCTCTCTCTATATATATATATATATATATAATCAGGATACTAGTCTACTTTCCTGTACAAATTATGATAAGCTACATTTTATTCATTAAAAAAAAAAAAAAAAAAAATTTTGACCTATAAATAATATAAGTATCCGAGATAACCATCAATTACTGACACCGGCGACCTCGTTTTGGAACTGACACGCACGCTATACATAAGGACACGTTTCAATTTTTTATTTCCTAATCAAACAAAAACAAAAAAAAAAAAAAGAAACGCAGATTTTTCTCAATACGATGTTATATTAACTATTTAAAGAATAAATTAAACAATTTTTTTTTAAATAATTTCAATTATATAAATATATATTTTAAAATATTGAGTAGAAGAGCCTCGTTTTCAATAAAGCTTTTAAAAGGTGTGCGCGCTTGCGCGTTAGTTGCTGACGCGGCGGACAATAATTTTGGTTATTGCGAGATCGCAACTCTTAAAATAAGAAAACGGTGGGGGGGGGGATTCAGGACCCTAATTTATTTTTTTTAGTAATATTAAAAAAAAAAAAAATTAAATTTTTGACAATATTTAAAAAAAAAAAAAAAAAAAGCATCAAAATAAAATCTACAAAAAAATAAAAATAAAATACTTTTTGGTTGATCCCAATCTTAAAAAAAAAAGAGGCGGATCCTAATCTTTTGTTATCTTATTGTTATGGACATTAAGTTTTAAATTATTTTTCGGTAGAAAAAAAAAAAAAAAAAAAAAGAAATCAGTGATTTTCATTTTTTAAAAGCGAGTGAATTAAGAGAATTAAATTGAAAATACAATACTTACCGAAGAAAAAAGGCTGTAAAAATATAAACACTTTCACTTTAAAATTCTGAAAGAAAACGAAAGTAATATGAATGACTTTTTTTTCTCGGGAAGGAAAGAATGTTTTTAGATTTTAAAAAAATTGAGAGGAATTAATTTCATCAAAATTTAGAAATAAATATTTTAAAAAATTTAATTACCCTTTTTTTTCTTTTTCTAATAAAAACAACAAAACTAGTCTCTTTTGTTGTCTATGTCTGTAATCACGACAGCCAAATCAATCAGAAGCACCTGGGTGGGAAGAGAAAATAGCGAAAATAAGCCTTTTTTTCTATTTAATGAAAAGCCGGCATTGATGAAACATATTTGAATTTAAACCACAACTGTCTGAAATGGATTAGCTAAGAGACAGACACTAATAATAATAAAAAAAAAACAAAAAAAAACATTTTTATAGTAAAAATTGGATAAAAATGAAAATTACGGTCGAAATATTAGGTGTGCCTTTATATGGTTAATATGTAATATATTTTATAAATAATATACATAAGGATAATTAGGTAATCGTGGAGATACCTTTTTACTGCGTGTGCGCTAGTTAGCAAGCGAAGACATTCCACATGGCGAGTTCTATTCAAGAGGGAGAAAGGGGGTGGGTTGATAAAGCGGAAGTCAATTTTTTTTTTTTTTTTTTTTTTTTTAAGCAGCAAAAGGGGAGATAATTGCATTTCACTTCCTTTAGTTGATTTATGTCGCCCAATATGGTTACCGAAATAGTATCCACGAAGAAGAGGCGGCTTCATAAGGGTAAAAATAAGAAGAAATCGTGGCGGAAAACTGACGTCCGTGACATCGAAGAATATTTAGACGATGTAAGACATCAGGAACGAACTGGGTAAGTATTAAACGTGCTGAATCTCGTCAGGTTTCTTTTAGGTGGAACTTATTGCTACTGCTGTTTAACTTTTTGAGTTTGTTTTCTTTCGACACGTGGTTAGCGAATAATAATAGTCAAAATATATAAGTGGTCTAGCACAGATCCTTAGGCTGTTAAAAACATCCTCCCAATAATTAAGAATTCGTTTACGAACGAATACTAAGAGGTCCGATCACAACAAATTTTGCACCTTTAGGGAGGAGCTGGAGCTGGATTGCACTATGGTATTTAAACAGAATACAGACACTGTTTAGATAAATTTTTCAAGTTTTACGGTTTCTTTGGTTTATTAAATTGTTAGGTGAAAGTTCTGAATAGTTACAAAACTCCTTTCCCATCTTATGTTTCTAAATAATAAGCTTATTATTTCAGCATGGTCCGTATTCTGCATAAGTACATAAACTAATCTCGCTCCGGTTAAAAGAAGGCATGTGAAATTGAGTTGTAACCGTCCGTAAAATATAGCGTATGCTTAAATGTAGTTAACAAAACAAAAAAGGTTCTTATGCACTTATGTTACCGTGCTAAAATAATGTTACTATTTAGAAAGCTATTCTTATGTTATGGGTTATGTAACTATTCTGTACATTCACCTAACAATTTAAAAGATATCGTAAAAATCGAATTTAACTTGAAAATACGATTTTAAAAAGTAGCACTGTAACATAAATGCATTGCATAAGCACCTCCAAAAGGGGTCAAATATCAAATATTCAACAAATAAATGTTACCAAAGACAATAAGTGTCCCAGTGTCCCACTTGCAGTTTAAGAAAACTAAAATATGCAGAAGAAAATGGGACGTAAGTCGTGTTACACCGGTAGTAAGAATGCCACTTGATTGGATAGTGAACTTGGCGTCTGAAATTGACAATAATTAGAAAACATTTTTTTTTTTTAAATAACTTTTATTAAATACAGGATTTTTTTTTTTTTTTTAATGATTTTTAGCAGTTAAGATTTTTTTTGATTTTTTTTATTGAATCACTCCCGCATAATTTTATAAATAAAATGACAAAGAAATAAAGATAATTAGAAATGATATTAATGAAACGTTAAAAATAATTATTGTAAAGGAAACTTTAAAAAGTTAGTCATAGTTAAGTAACACAATTTGATTGGCTATAAAAATTTTAACATTTTAGTTTAAAAAAAAAAAAAAAAATCAACTGTTTACTATTGTAAGTTTCAATATCGTTTCTAGGCATTGGCAGATGAATGTGAAAAAAAAATACCCATGATTCCGTGACGTCAGATTTGTCTTAACTATACGGAAAAGCAGAAGCGACTTGATTTTTAAAAACCTTGTTTATCTTCTTCAAACTGCAATTAATAATTAATCTTTGTTATAATTTTGTTAGGTTTTAATATTTACACAGTTTAATGATTAATGATATTATAAACATTTGTATACTAAATATCAAATACGGGTTTACGAGTGTTTATTTTGGGTAAGTACTGGCTTCCATATTTTGTTCGGTAAAAAATGACAAACAAAATATGAGGGGTGGGGCTACAAAATGCTTAATATTTTTGCAATATTTTCAAATCGGTTTTAATCTGGTGATAAAATAGCTGACAAGAACCATGTTTATATTAAAATTTAATATTAAAAAACAATTTAAACACAAAACTTTATGTTGTAACGAAACATTTTGAAATAATGGAATTTTAATCGTTTGAATCTTCCAAAAATTAATTTTTAGAAAGTTTCATTTTCTTGGCAATTCTAGTATATGATTATAGTATATGTTAATTCGAAAAAAATACTATTTAGAAAAAAACATATTTAAATTTGTTTTTTTTTAATTGCAACTTCAAGGTAAGTTTTTGTTCAATATGTGTATTTAATTTTTAAAAAAATAAATGTTTTACTTATTTGAACTCTTATGTTTCATAATAAATAGAAATTTCGATAGATTATAGATTGTTAAAATTTCGAAAATATAAATGGGGGGGGGCACTTAAAAAAATATATTTCCCCTCGTATATTTTATGGAAACTGCATTTTATATGTAATTTTATTCTAAAATGTATAAGTATCGAAAATTTCACGAAAATCTGACCATTAATTGATTTTTGCTAGATTTATTAAACACTGGTATGTTTTCACATTCGAAATGCTTACTACATGGGAACGTTATTTTAAAGCGGTAATTATGTAAACACTATTTTCATCTCGCAATTTCATTATTTTCATACAATGAAAAAAAAATTTTTAATTATTACTAGTTTATTTTGCCCTTCTTCTTTTAAATGGTACAAAAGTTATATTGATAATATTAATTTATAATAAAGTTACATCGTTTTACATATGGGGGGGGGCTAATTCTGTGGTGACTTTTTGAGGTGCCTACGTTTCATTGATATTTCTAATTATCTTTATTTGCTTGTAAAAAAAAAAAAAAAAAAAAAAAAATACGTTTTCTACTATCAATTTCAATACCGTTTCATCATTATTTTTTCTAATTATCTTTGTCATTTTATTTATAAAATTATGCGGAAGTGATAAAAAGATATATATATATATATATATATATATATATATATATATATATATATATATATATATATATTTGCCTACAAAACCCCAGTCTTCTTTATTTCTGGGTACAAATATGCTTAAACTAATCAGCAGAAATTGAACAAAATATATTGTGGGGAACGTGAGGATTATAGATAAAATAAAAAAAAAAAACACTGCATGTATCAAGTGGAAAATCCGAATTTTGAATGTGTTTAATTTTTCATCTTGTGTTTTGAAGTGTTAAATTTGTTGAATATGCTAATACTTATTCTTTCAGATTAGCAATTACCAAAAAATATATCTATTTTTCATTATTTTTACAAAAGACACTACTTTTAAATCTTTGAAAAATAAATTAATAATTTCCTTTTAGTGAGCCCAATATTGCTAATATACCATTAAATAGGAAATGTTTTTAAGAATTAATACTAAAAAAGAAAAAAATCGATAAATAATTACGCATTTTGCTAAAAATACGGTAATTTGTTTCAGCAATTTGTCGTTATATGATATTACCTCAACTATGGTAGACCATAAGGCCTACAAACAGTTATTCTGTATTTACAAACAGTTATCTCCCCCTTTTCCTTTTTGTTGTGACTTGTGCTTGACTTATTTTAAAATGTGGAGGACTTGCATCTATCACACTCTCTCATTCAGAAACACTGATGGCAAGCATGATACTTGGTGCAGGAGTTATCTCCAACACATATGGTGCCTAGCATTCCCAAAATGGTCACCCATCTGGTACTGGCCAGCCTCATCATTGCTTAACTTTGGAGGTTATCACTTATGACAAAAGAATTAAACACTTATAAAGTTTATTCTTCACTTAATCATCAAAACAAACGTTAAAAATACATGGAAATTTACAGGATCAAACGAACTTCATTTAGTCCTGTAAAAGGCTACCATAGTTTCTTCCAGAATATCATTAAATTTTGGATTTTTTTAAAAATTCCACTATGTGAAATCTATAGAGCGAGATAAAAGACGGAATTATTTAGAATTTATGTGCTTATGGTATAATATTTTTGCATATTCTTATAGCCAATCATCCTAAATCTTATTCAGACAAAAAAAAATTTATTTAAAAACCATTAAAAAAAAAAAAAATTTTAATGTGTTATCCATCGAGACAAAAATGGTGGTGAATGGTGTTTTTTTTTTTTTTGCAAGCGAGAGGGGGGGGGTAAATTCTATTAAAAATAGTAGAAAAAGTTTTATATCATTCTGCTTTTCATATGATAAAATTCAGACTTTTCTCTTTCTGGAAAAAATGTTGCTCAAGAATAATGGATTTTAATTCATTTAAAAAAAAAAAAACAAAAAAACTTGGTTTTTCTTCCATTTTTTGCCGTGCCTAATGTAAAACAACATGACTGGCATATATAAGCATTGCACTAGAACCGTTGATCGTCATTCAAAAATCAAATGTAATTTGATAACATTTGGAAAAAATTGGACAAAAATATATAACAAATTATCTATAATATAAATCTCACCTGTCTGTTTAAATGTATGTCTGCCTAAAACTTTCAACAGGTTATGGATTTTCACGTGATTGGTCTCATTTTGAAGCCTGATCCTTCAGACAACAAATATCGAAAAATTGGCCAAAAGCATTAATTCCTTCACCCTCAACTAGCCAGTTTTCTACAGGAAGGGTTGGGTTTTTTTTTTCGCAAATCATTCAACCCTTGCGTTCACAACATCACTTAAAAGGCGTTATTTTGACCGCCTGTAATGTCACAACCACGGTAGGCACATTGGTAAGACAGTTTGTTTTTTGTCACCTCTTTTTTCCCTCTGGCGCGTTACGGGTTCGAGCCTGCTTTACTACTCCTATTTTTTTTTTTTTTTATTTATTTATTTTTTTTATATTTATTCAAACGATTACTGACAATTATGCGGTTTGTTTTACAATACATACACATCTGTACAAAAATTGATCAAAAAAACAAATATATAACAAACTAGCCTGGCTGCCCGACGTTGCCCGGGTGTTTGAAGGTGTGTGTTGAGCAAAAAAAAAAAAAAAAAAAAAGTTGTAGTAGGCAGGCAGGCTCGAACCCGTGACGCAAAGGTGGAAAAGAAAGTAGAGGTGTATGTAACAATGTTGGTTGAGCAAAAAAAAAAAAAGAAATGGGAAAAATGCGAGCATAACAAAAAAAATATACATATATAGGAGTAGCAAGCAGGCTCAAACCGATAACGCGCCAGAGGAAAAAGAAGTGGAAAAAAACAAACTGTCTTACCGATGTGCCTACCGTGGTTGTGGCGTCATGGGCAGTCAAAATAACACCTTTATAGAATAACTTGTATGATTGATATCTCCCTAAGATTTCAGTTTTCTCCAGGTATAAAATTTGCCATGTTTGGCAACGGTAAAAGGGGTTAACTCCGAGGAAGAAAATCATCCACTTTTGTTTAATGTCTTTGTGAGCGTTTACAAAAATAGTGACTCTTTTCATCAAGTACTACCAGATCAGCCTGTCTAAAGATATCGGCTTCCTGACCTAAAATGCATAGCAATTGTCTGATATGACAGATTTTTTTCCTCGCATTGATCAAAGCTGATTGCTTTCTGGACTTCTCGGCACGAAAGTCTGAGAACACGACTTCGCTTTCACAGTTTCACTTTTTTTATACTGAAAAGCCAAAGAAAAGACTAAGAAATACTGCAAAAATAGCATGTAAAAGTCACCCAAATAAAAGATACACATGACGTCCTTTCATAAATCGGAGGTATTATAATCTAGAAAGCATATAAAAAGTTCTAAGAAACAGCAAAAAAAACCAACTTTTTTCTACTCCATCAGTATTTTCATTATTTTAGATGTTTGATTGAGATCCAATCTCTATCTCTGGTTCCCTCCCGTAAAACATGCACGACAGAAGCTTGTCCAACTACAACCACTATAACATGGTCGTTCACAAGTCTAATGTAAACAAATTTTTGTTGAGCCACCATCCTCTTCAGGGGCAGGATCAAACCCGAAGCCCTGAGGCGAAGTTTGAAAATAAAATGTGAAAAAAAACATGAACCGTTCGGCCAGCCAGAATGAGTTACTGAAAGATGTTTGAATTTATTTAAGTAAGAACCAAATTGAGAGGTGCCCACATGGAAGTCATAGAGCGTTACGACGACGACGTAAGCAATAGCTATTCAGCAAATGAGGTCAATGACCAGGTTTGTTTGTTATAAGCGAAGTAAAAAAAGAAAACATAAAAACGAACGATAAAACTTAAGCGGGGGGGGGGTAATCAAAACATTAAAAAAAAAAAACTAACGTAAGGCAAACGAACGATGTTAAATGTAAAAATCGAAAAAGAAAACAGAAAAACGAACGTTAAAACCCAAAAAAAAAACATGTGAAAAATGGCTTAAATAACACTGGTTCAATATTTAAATTTAAAAAATCGAGAAAAAAAAAAAAAGGCATCTCACACCAAGATTCAGACCCAAAACGTTTAGATAACGAATCAAAGCACTAAATAACTGAGCTAACGCGACGTACATGAAATTTAGTCAGTTCTTCAACTATTTAAAGTAAATCAGGTCATGACGTCATCTGACGCATGCGTAGAACCGGTCGTCGTCACAGGGGGACAGTTTTTGTTGACCACTCCCTGTCGAAAATTGTTGATTTCGGGGTGAAAAAATGAACGTTTTTGGCCAATTTTTCGGGCAAAGGATGCAGCTTCAATATGATACCGAGTTTGTGAATTTTCGTTGTGTCTGTCGAAAGTTTTTAGTGGACACACAAACACACACACATACATACATTTTCGCTTTTATATATATAGATTAAGCCATGGTCATAAAACCATTAGCAATAGATAAAGGCTACTAAGCTAATTAGGGAATGCATAAAACTTAGGAATATCATGAGAGTTAGCCAATACATTAATATATATACATACAATTTTTTCAAACTATTTTCATTAATAATTAATTTTCTATCTTATAGTTTTTCATAATTTTTAGATATTTTCATTACTGCGACATGACAATGTAGTAAATAAAACCTAAACGTAGATTCCATGAATAAAGCTTTCTTAGAACTGCATACCTGTGGAACTCTCTTCCGATTGCCTTCTTTCCAGCTGACTTTGGCCTTTTGGCCAAGATCAAAGTGTAGTATCTGTTCTTCAGATGCTGCCCTTCCATTTCTTATTCTCTTTCAATGGAGGAGAAATCCTTCACGACTGAGACAATTTTTATTTTTGTACCTTTTCTCCACGTTAAAAAACGATCCTGGTGTCTCTCTGTCCCGTGGGGAGGCATTGTAAATAGGTACGATCTGATTGTCTTTAAGTCCAACATAAACAAGTTCTTGATGAACCGTCCCCCCCCCTAAGTAATCCAATTTACAAAATTCCCACTTATATTTACTACACTATAATCACATTGACTAATGTATACCTGTTAACTCTTATCCTCGAGTGGCCTCTGGGCCTTGATAAGTGGTGATTCCTGTGTAAAAAAAAAAAAAAAAAAAAATACCATTGGTTTCATTTGAAATTCAATATTTCAATTTTTTAATTTCACTACAATAAAAAGAATGTTTTTTCCTTTCACTGAAGAGATTGTTTTTTTTTTTGTTTTTTTTGTAATTTATTTAATAAACTTGCTTTTATTTTATAATTTTAATTATTTTCTGATTTTGCTTATTTATTTTAAAAGAACAACAAAAAACGAGTTGATAAATGCACACAATAATTCCAGATGCAAGGTCGGTTTTTCAGTTTGTGCAATCTACAATAATATCACATGATGTAAATTTTTCAAGGGCAGAAATTTGGTATTGAGCACCTTTTTGTAGATGAGTAATCATTTAAACCAGCACATTTCAGGTGAAAACATTATTACATACTTGGGTTTCATGTAAAAATTAGTATAAATTCCCAAAATTATGAAAAATGATCCAGTAAAAAAATAAAAATTGAGTTTAAGCGATTTATAAAGTTTTATCTTTTAATGTTGGAAAGTTCACAAGATTTAGGAGAGGTAATGGCAAATGATAATTTGGACCAAATAAATGCCATTTTTTTTTCTTTGAATGTAATTGTGGCTGATTTTTATTTAAAATACTTCTTGGAAGATGTTCAGTTGATGTAACCTCCAAACTTCTCCAGGTAAAAAAGGGGTCAACTCTACACTTTGAGAAGGAAGATCATCCATTTCTGTTTAATTCTGCTGGATCATTTCTCATTTTTTTTTTTAATTTATGCTAAATTTAACATGACACGTGTTGGTTTCAAAGATTCTCAATCTACAAAAGTATTTTTTTAATGTTTTATAACCATTTTTAATTTGAGAAACGGCTAATATTTAACAATGTTTTCATCTCTTTGTTTACAGTGGACTTCTTGCCAATAAGAAAGATGACAAACTTTTCTTTGTTGATAAATCTACCAACAAGAAACCAAAAAAGATTTCTGGTAAGTCCACTTTTGGGAAAGCTGATTTTCTATCACAAACAACAATGCTTTTTTTTTTTTTTTTTTTTTTTTTTTTATTAGAATTCAGAAATAGGTGGAATGTTGATTTTATTTTTCCACTAGCAGGGAGGGGGGAGGGCTTGCTGGTTATAAAATACATAAATATATTTAATTCATGTAGATTTCGTATTTATTATTAGAGCAATTTTTTATTAAATATTTTGCATCTAATTTCAAAAGTTAAACAAAACGACTTTGGTGCCATCAGCTAGAATCAAAGCCAAAGCATTTAGCACTCCAGCCACATTCCCTCATTTAACGTTCCAGTCACACTCCCTACTGTTTGACCTAATCTAACAAAGATAAAAAAAGATTTAAAATTAAACCACTTCTGGCTAATAGTTGAATTTGCACATGCGTAAAACTCATAAAAATTTGTTGGCAAGTTGAAATGAACAGTTTGTATTTCAACTGACTGACATGACTGAATTTCTGTACGCGTTATTCATACCATTCTTGGTGTATTACTATTTCCTGTTAATTTCAGTGTTAGTTAACCAGTAGTTTAAGAGTTTATCAGGTAAACACACACATAAACAAAACTACTGTTTTATATAGATTAAAAAAAAAATTGTTAAAGCTTTATGTCCTCCCTCCACCTGTGTTCAGCTCTATTTTATTTTTTTATTTATTTATTTATATTTTTTTTTGTTGCTTTCTCACTTTATTTTTCTGTTAGTTTGTTAATTTTGCCATACTTCAAACAATTCCTGAGAAGTGGGAGATGAAGGTAGAAAACTTTTTGTGAATTTATTCTTGTTACCAGACTCATAATGAGCTGGAAGATCAGTGTTCAAATCTGTCATACCAAAGACTTGAAAAAATAGCACTTGATCATGGCCACCGAGAGTAAGAAGAAGGCCTGTTAACTGAAAAATGTCTGCAGGCAATGTAGGTAAGATTTGTCAGACTGTCAGTACTATATGAGGGCCATTTGAAAAAGAGCAATAAAACATTTTTAAAAAGAAAAAGGAACACAGTTCGATTAATACTTAAAACTGAACTTTATTCAATATAAAATATAAATATTATCTATGTAAAATTAAATAATTTTAAAGCAATATACAATTTGATTCTGATAAAACTGAATTATGAATTTAGGGGACAAACAATTAAAGAAACATTAAACAAATATTTTTTGGCCTTCGGAACAAGATCAGTGTAGTATCTGTTTTGATGCTACACTTTACCTTTTGTCTTCGGTCGGTGGAGGAGAAATCTTTCATGACTGAGATTATTTTTGTTCCTATCCAGAGTGTCCCTTATTGGGAAGCTGGATTTTCTCCACAAGATTATATGTTGAAATATTTAAATAACTATTACTTTAAATACAGAAATTATATTTAAAGTTTTGGTTTTCTGTTCTTCTATGTCCATTTTTTCCCCATGTTTTTCATCAAAATGTGTAGCGTATTAGTTGTCTCACAAGCCATCATCAGTGATTGCTCACTGGCAGTAACCTGTGGTGTTCCCTAGAGACCAAGTGACAAGTCTCCCCAGATTTCCAGTGTTCTCCACCTTTTGACCACTTGTGCAGATGATTGCATGTTATCGCAACAGCCGTTGTCACTGATTTCTTGTTGGCATCGGCCATTGGTGTTTCCTGGGGTTTGGGTGACAAAATACCTCCCCAAAGTACCAGATTTGAACTGCACACTTCCAGTGGAGATTTGGTCAGTACTCTCTCATCTCAGTTTTTCCATCTTCCCTGACCCTTCACAACTAGTTGGTGTGGTGTGGCGCCAGTCGATGTCATCTACACCAGTTTTTTTTTATTATTATTACTATTATTATTATGATAATAATAAGGATGCTTGTGGAGTGTATGCATGTGTATTTTAAATATTATTTTCAAGTTAAATTAAATTTTAGGTTTGTATTACTGCACATAAAGATTCGAAAAGTTGTCAAAAAACAAATATATCACAAATAAATGTTATCAAAGGCAAGATAAGTTACTCTTCTACCTATCTGGGAAGGTTTTTTAGTGGTTTTACTCACTTTAAAACGTGTAATCACTTTGAAAATCATACAATGTTTATCAATATATTTTAAAAAGAAAAATGTCGGCATGTTTGTAACTTATCTTGCCTTTGATAACATTTATTTGTTATATATTTGTTTTTTTACAACTTTTTCGAATCTATGTGTACAGTAAAACAAACTCATGTAAATTATTTACAGTTTAAATGTTATAAAAAAAAAAAAAATTGAAGTTTTAAATATATTTCAAAGAAATGAATTACGCCCCGTGCTAAAATATTGATAATTCACCAATCGTTAAAAAAAAAAAAAACACTGCCATGAAAAATGCTTACTTTAAAATATTTGAAAATACTCAGTGAAAAGTTTTATTTATTAAAAGAACGGACTGAAAAATATATAAAAATTGGGGTTTGTATTACTGTACACATAGATTCGAAAAAGTTGTCAAAAAAACAAATATATAACAAATGTTATCAAAGGCAAGATAAGTTACTTTTCTACCTAACTGGATATGTTTTCAGTGTTTTTATTTAATGTAACATGTTTATTCAGCTCGAAAAACATACTGTGTTTACCGATGTATTGGAAAATTCAAAATGGCGCCCGACTCTCTCTTTAACATGGTAAGTTTGGAAAAAGTTGCTATAAATATAAAACTAGACAAAATACTGTTAGAAACTCGCTCAATATATATTACCATGACATAGGCGGCCCTGTCGGTGGGGCATTAGAATACACCGACTGCCCCCCTGCAGAGAGTAAAAGTCTCTCAATGAAGCCACCTGTTGACCGTGGGTGGCAACCTGTAATGCCTAAGGACGGGATCCTGGTGGTTGAGCAAATCATGTTCAAGGTCCTATTAGGACATGAGGTGCAACACACCACTTTGGCCCTTACTTGGGTTAAGACAGGTGGTTGGATAGGCCCGATCCAATCAATCGGTTGGTCATGACTAGCACTAAATCAGACAAACACAAGAAAATACGCTCACACTCCCCACATTAGGCAAAAACTGATTTAGTAAGCGGTGGCTGGAGGGTCAATCAACTTGTTGAAGAATGGATAAAACACGGCTGGAAAACCAACATCTTTTCTAGAAATGAGGCCATTAGAAAGGACGAAAGAAACACGGGGTGCTTGAGTCCATCAGCAGGAAGAGTATACTTCTCCTGTATCCTTGTTGTGTTGGGGCGAATGGGTTCCCCCCCCCCAACACTTCCCAAATAGGGCTCCGAGGCGGGTGGGGAGCAGGAGAAATGAAAAATTCAAAATATTTAAATGGCAAATAAAAAGCCTCAGAAAAGAAACCATTGTGAAATTTCAGACAAATCTAGTTCAGATTCAGAAACACAATACCAAAATCTTGTGCAAAATCTACCTTTTTTTATAATCATTGAAGCAACCGAAGGAGAACCGATAACAAAAGTGTCCCCCTTCAAAATAGAGAAAATTTTCTCGAGTATCAAACCAAAAGTGGTCAAAAAACTAAATAACGGAACACTACTAGTGGAAGTAGAAAGCCAAAAGCAAATAACAGAAATCTTTAAATGGAGACTTTTTAATAACCAAAAAGTAAAAATCTATCCCCACAAAACTTTGAATACTAGTAAAGGAGTAATCAGGAGTTCAGAACTATCACTGTGCTCCTTGGAAGAAATTAAAACTAACCTAAAAAATCAAAACATTACCAATGTAAAAAGGATCCAAATTAAAAAAATATGGTGAAACCATCGATACAAACTCTTATATTCTAACCTTTAATACCTATCAAATCCCGAGTAAGATCAAAGTAGGATATGAAAAAATCAATATAGAACCGTACATACCAAACCATCCCAGATGCTACAACTGTCAAAGGTATGGACATCATTGAGACCGGTGCACACGCTCTCCAGTATGCACGAGGTGTGGAGAAAATGAAACCCACACAGATTGCCAAAAAGATCCAAAATGTATTAACTGCCAAAAAGGCCATAGTGCAAATTCAAAAGAATGTGACAAATGGAAGAAAGAAAA
The DNA here is from genome assembly GCF_053919585.1 of Euprymna scolopes. NCBI lineage: Eukaryota > Metazoa > Mollusca > Cephalopoda > Sepiida > Sepiolidae > Euprymna > Euprymna scolopes. The sequence goes on from NC_136517.1 coordinate 54,703,940, forward strand.
AGAAATTATTAAAATAAAATACACAAAAAATATAACCTTCCAAGAAGCTCGTAACCTAGCCGGAAATACAAAATACTCAGAAATAACAAAAACATACAGCATACCACCGGACCAAATAACCAAACAACAAAAGCAGACCTATTAAACATCAAATCAGAAGACATCATTAAATTACTCAATAAAGTAAGGGAACTAATGGAAGAATTCAAAAAAGCTATAAAACAAATAAACAATGAAAATAAAGATTACAAAACTAAACAAAACTCCCAAACCAAAACTCAACCCAAAAGACCCACAAAACCCCAAAGTGCTACAACACCCACAGAAACAACCCCTCTAACCGAAAAAAAAAAAAAACAGACACCAAAAAGTGCCCATGAAGGAAAAGGAAACAAACCACCAGCCAACAAAGAAGCTAAAACCAAAATAAACAGACCACGTTCATCTTCCAGACCAAGAGACTCAATCCAAAACAGATTTGAGGAAATGGACACGGAAGATCGAAGATCAGACACCAACGACTAACAAAAGTCAAAAACAAATACATAAAATCTAATCATGACCCAAAAATCATCCAATGGAACTGCAGGGGTCTAAAACCCAACATAAATGACTTATTACTTCTTATAACAAACCATCAACCAGCCATCACATGTCTCCAAGAAACCTTTTTAAAAGCTAAAGATAAAATGAATATAAAAAACTACAAAGAATACAACCACATCCACAATACCCAACAGAGAGCCTCTGGAGGAGTATCTATACTTATTAGAAATAATATCCCACAAAGCAAAATAGATCTAAACACTAATATTCAAGCCATTGCTGCAGCAGCCACACTACACAGAACTATAAATATCTGCACTATCTACATCCCACCCAAAGATCCAATAGACGAAGCAGAGCTGAACAAAATAATAAATCAGTTACCAAAACCCTTCTTACTGTTAGGTGATTTCAATAGTCACAATGATATATGGGGATCTGCATACTCGGATAAGAAAGGGAAGAATCTTGAAAAAATTATTAACGACAATGACTTGTGTATATTAAACAATAAATCCAACACATACCTTCATCCCACTTCAGGCACCTACTCAGCATTAGATTTATCTTTGTGTGACCCTACTATCCTCATGGACTATAACTGGAAGGTTCTAGAAGATTCATGGGGTAGCGACCATTTTCCAGTGATTTTTAACAAATCTAAAAGAAACAAAAACCCATCTCTCCCAATGGAAAATAAAAAAAAGCAAATTGGGAGGAATATAAAAAAAAAAATGCCAACAAAAACTCTCAGAGGAGGAAAACCCAAATAAATCCATAGAATACTTCTCTAAAACTTTACTAGCCATTGCACATGAATGCATACTTAAAAGTAGCAGAACAAACAAACAACAAAGATCCTGGTTTAACAATGAATGCCAAAAAGCAATTCGCCAACATAAAGCTGCCTTACGAAAATTCAACTCCCAACCAACAAAGTACAATTTAAACCTTTTTAAGCAAAAAAGAGCAGTGGCTCGTGAAGTTATTAGAGAAGCAAAAAAGAACATCATGGAAAGACTATAAAAATAAAACTCGAATACAAACCCCAAACAACTGCGGAACATGGTAAGGAAAATTTCGGGTAAAAACTCATCCTCCCCTTTAAATCATCTCCTACAAAACAACATCAAAATAACAGAGACAAAAAATATTGCGAATCTTCTTGCTGAAACCTTTCAAAACAATTCCTCCAGCAAAAATTACAGTCAATCCTTCCAAAAGATGAAACAAGATACAGAAAAAAAGATAAATAAATTAAATTTCAACTCAAACAACAAAGAAGAATACAACTATCCTTTTACTAAAAATGAACTCTTAAAAGCCACAGACGAAGCACATAATACAGCTACTGGGGCAGATGAGATACATTATGAGTTTCTGAAACAACTTCCTTCCAAATCTATAACACATCTTTTAAACATGCTCAACAAAATATGGTTCAAGGGAAAACTACCCAATAGCTGGAAACATGCTATCGTGATCCCCATCCCTAAACCAGAGAAAGACAATTCAGATCCACAAAATTTCAGACCCAATTGCATTGACAAGTTGTCTCTGCAAAACATTTGAAAGAATGATAAATAAACGACTGAATTGGTATCTGGAAACAAACGACTCAATTGCCAACCTACAAAGTGGTTTTGGAAACAAAGAGGAACAATGGACAACATAGTCCGATTGGAGACCTTTATCAAAGAAGCATTCATTAAAAAAGAACATGCAATAGCTGTCTTTTTTGATTTAGAAAAGGCATATGATACAACATGGCGACAGGGTATAATTAAAGACCTTTACAACCTTGGATTAAAGGGCAGACTACCCATACTGATAAAAGATTTTCTATCTGATAGAAGTTTTAAAGTAAGAATCGGACCCACCCTATCAGACACAAAAATACAGGAAGAAGGAGTCCCACAAGGATGCATTTTATCAGTTACGCTATTTAATATAAAAATTAATAATATCATAAATTGTCTAAACAATGGGATAAATGTCTCCTTATATGTGGATGACCTTGTAATCTGCCATAGATACAAAAATATTCATACTTCAGAACGCCAACTACAAATGTGCATAAACAAACTAACACAATGGACGACAGAAAATGGCTTTAAATTTTCAACAACTAAAACTAAATGTGTCCATTTCTGTAATCATAGAAAAATGCACAATGACCCTGTTCTCAATCTAAAAGGATCAAAAATTGAAATAGCTGATCAACATAAATTTTTGGGACTTATTTTTGATAAAAAACTCTCCTTCATCCCTCACTTAAAATATTGAAAACAAAAATGTTTCAAGACTCTACAACTATTAAGGGTTATAGCAAATACTGAGTGGGGATCAGATTGCTCATCACTTTTAAAATGATATAGAACTCTGATAAGAACCAAACTAGATTATGGAAGCTTCATACCAGAAAAAGTTACCTTAAAACTCTAGATTCTATCCATCACACAGGATTAAGACTTGCCCTGGGCACATTAAAAACCTCTCCGACAGAAAGCTTATATGCTGAAGCCTATGAACCTCCACTAAAATTGAGACGTGAAAAATTAGGCTTACAATATTATCTAAAACTGAAGTCAAACCCCAAAAATTCTGCCTATCAATGCACTTTCAATCCCAACTACACACATCTATTCAAACAAAATGAAAATGCAATTAAACCCTTTGGTCTCTACATGGAAGAAACAATAAAACCACTTACAGACAACTCAATAGATCAAACCAGCATCCATGAGGAAAATCTCCCAGAACTCCCACCCAGGCTGTTAAATCAACCTAAAGTCATACTAGACTTTACAATATATCCTAAATCCAATACTCAACCTGCAGACTATAGAGAAAAACTAAGCAACATTCTGGATACTTACCCAAATTGGACACACATTTACACTGATGGTTCCAAAGATCAAAACAAAGTGGGATATGCCGCTATTTCAGAAAACACTATTCAGCAGAAAAGGTTACCAAATAACTCCTCTATCTATAGTGCAGAAATTACAGCCATAAACCTGGCTCTAGATATTATCATCAACCAAAACTCAAAAAAAATTATAATATTTGTAGACTCATTATCAGTATTAGAAGCAATAAAAAATCAAAAATTAAACAATCCCCTACTCATCAAACTGTTACAAAAGATCCATTCTATCCTGCAACACAAAACTTTCTTCTTTTGTTGGATTCCCAGTCACTACGGTTTCCGTGGAAATGATAAAGCTGACATGGTGGCCAAAAATTCCTTAAAGCTACAAATAAATGACATAAAGGTCCCATATACGGATTACAAACATTCAATAAACATTTTTATCACAAAGAAATGGCAACAAAATTGGAACAACTGCCAAAACAACAAACTCTTCCAAATTACTCCTATACTTAAAAAGAACCCTCTAGATACCAGAAAATCACGTAAAGAAGAAGTAGTCTTATCACGTATCCGGATAGGACACACATACATAACTCACTCCCATCTACTAAAAAGTGAAGAACCCCCAAATGTATACCATGTCACGAACCTTACACAGTGAAACACTTTTTACTTGACTGTCATGATCTCACACGAATTCGTCAACACTACTACAAGGCTACAAGTTTAAAAGAACTCTTTGATAAAGAAAATCCTAAAACCATTCTAAATTTCTTAAAACAAGCAAATCTTTACCATAAAATATAAAAACCATCAAATAACAAAGTATACCAAAACATTGGCCCAATATACCCAGGGAAAATCGATTCTGAAAATATCACAAATTTAAATCTTATATACAGCATTAAATGACCCAAAAAGGTTGATATGCTGGTTAAACAAACAAACAAAACCATGACATAAGTTGACATATATTCGGTGGATTTTTAATAGTATTTTGTCTAGTTTATTATTTATAACACCTTTTTCCAAACTTACCATGTTAAAGAGAGAGGCGGGCGCCATTTTGAATTTTCTAATACATCGGTAAACAATGTATGTTTTTTGAGCTGAATAAACATGTTACATTGAATAAAAACACGAAAAATATACCCAGTTTGGTCGAAAAGTAACTTATCTATTTATTATTATTTATTTGTTATATATTTGTTTTTTTACAACTTTTTCGAATCTATGTGTATAGTAATACAAACCCAAAAAATTGTTTGTTTGCAGTAAAAAAAAATAAATAAAATGAAATATTCGACTTTTTCCAATAAAAATAAATAAAAAAAAAAAATAAAAAGTTCAAACACGAATTCACTTACGATATTTTGATTAAACTTATCCACAATGTGCAATTATAATAATTGTTTTCCGAATGGAGAATTGTTCTTTTTCTTTAGAACATACATGGACAATCGGTAACACACATTGGTAGCCATATTTTTTTATGCCTTTTTTTTTTCATTTTTCTTAAACTTTTTCTTCTAGGGGATGGGACATCCAACCAGATGTCTGACATTTACCCCTATTTTAGTGAGTCCAACCAAGAGATCTTTTCAGGATTCTAGCCGTCCCTTTCAGTGCAATCGTTTGTATTTCACTTGCACTTGGTTCACCGGGTATGCTTGCTATGTACTTTTTAAAGTTCTTTTTCATAAGCCCAGTTGCTCCTATGATGACTGGTATAATTGAAACGTCTTTTAATTTCCAGTTTCGTTTCATATCATACATAAGTCCTTGATACTTTATCTTTTCCCTACCGGAAGCTGTCTATACCTATAACTTAATTAGGAAGTGACGTTACGCTGTCATATACATCGGCCTTCTTTCTCGGTAGCCACGACTTGATGCTCTTTTGCTAAACACTCAGCATTATAAAAGGCAATTGGAGTCGTGTCCTCCTTTTTATACGTTGGCGTAACAGCTACTGAAAAGGGAACCTTCAAGTCGCTATCGCCTATATCGTCGATTACTTAGCTTTGTCTCCGTTAAAACATAACAGTCGATATTTTCAATATGAAAAACTAATATAGTGGATTACTTCCTTCTAAATAGCCTTTTTTTTTTTTTTTTCCCCCTCCTCAATGAAATTCGACTTTTTTTAGCAAATTACGAGTGAACACCTTGTTCCCCCTAGCTTGGCTTGATGGTGGTGGTTTTTATCACTCTGGCCTAGCATAAGTAAGTGAAAAAAAAAAAAAATTATATTTTTACAAACTTTGCAACATGAAAATCTCACCTCCCCTTTAAAAACACACACACACACACACACACACACACACAAAAGTTATCTCCCAGAGCAAGAACTTATTTTGATTAACTATCCTGAAAAGCTCTCTAACAATTTTTGAATCTATTATAGGAGGGAAATGTTGTGCATTTCTTTCTTAATATTTACTTAGATAAACACAAGGCCAAACGACGTTGCTTTTACCAAAACAACAACAAAGGGTTTATTTTAAAAAAAAGGCAAGATTGTATCTCAGACTGGAGAGAAAGAAAGTAAAAATGTCTGTTTTAAAATGTCGTCTGCCACCAGACTGCTGTCATCAAGTAGTAGTGGGAGGAGTGAGTGAGAGAGGTCTGTATAGGTTGCTTGCTGGCGTCCCTCTGTCGATCGCAGCTGAGATCCCAAAGGGCTAAAAATAGTTCTTAAGTGGACAGCTCAAATCAATGCGCCCTGCCAACTGATTAATCAGTACGGCTGAATCACTTTGGCACCGGGCATTGATCCGCTTATAGTAAATAGTTTGTTAACTTGCTACACTATTTATTTATGGAGTTTGCATGTGGTTAAACTCCTGGTTAAATCAACTTTGTTAGTCGATAACACAGTGGTGTCAATGACTAATATTTTTTTAGTTTATATTATTTAACTTATATTCAGACTAATTATTCTTATTATTTTAGTTATTTTCACGCCTGATGATGTAACTTCCATCTTTCAAACTTGGAATCTATACAAAATTTTGAACTGAACCAGAACCATCTACTTCTATGATTATATATAAAGGGTTCGGTTCATAATTTCAAAAAGATTCCAGAGTCTGAAAAACTGCACACCTGAAGAAGGTCAGCCGTTACATTGGCTGCCGAAATATTGTGATAATAATAATAACCAAGATGAGAAAACTATTTTAGATTGTACAATTTTTCACTCCCATCACAAAATTGTTTATACACTAATTTTTTTTTTTTTTTTTTTTTTTTTTTTGGTATGGTAGTCATTGAAAGGAGACGGTTGAGAAAACTTGATAAACCTCTCAAATGCTACAAACATCTTCAACCAGATAACGATGTGCCACCGTTTACTGTGTAAGTATTTTTTCCAATTTGTTTTTTTTGTCAATACATGGTGTCCCAAAATTAACTATTTATGAGGGTAGTTCCAAAAATAAAGCTGCCTTTTTTATTTTATTTTTTTAAAAATTTTTATTAATTTTTTTATTTTTTATTTTTTTTAACTCAAAAAGTTAAGGAGCTACAAAGTTAGGAGTGAAACTATTAAAACGAGCAATCTTTTGTGCTCTAGAATTCATTTTTCTATATCGTTACCACCATTCTCAATACATTTTTGTGCCTGGAATTTAATAACATATCAATGTTTCTGACACACATTCATGCCAGGGGAGTTTCCCATTGTCAATATCTGCAACGGAGAGATGAAACTTTCAGATCATGAATGCAGGAGTTCAGTCATCATAACAATGCAATTTGCAATCCCTTCTAATCCATTCAGGCAGAATAAAAAAAATTAATAGGAGGAGTATTAAAATAGATGGTTAGTTTTTGGACAGACACTGTATAAAAGTTGCTCTTTTCGTTTTTCAAATGTGTTTGGAATCATATTTAGAGAAATGGCGAACAAAACCAGGCAGGTTTTTTGCTTGATTCAAGGATCTTTTCTTTTCTTTTATTCAATTTTCACCCCAAACAAGGCACAGTGCCACTTTGAAGTAGAGGGCTACTATCGGGGACATAAGTTGCAGGGGTATTATGAAGGGAGATGAGTCGCAAGATGTCTGTTCACATTACATTTGAATATCTGCATGTCGATAAAGCAGAATCCCAGAAGAGTTCCAAAGTCTAGCAGTTCTAGGGAAGAAACTATTGGAGTAGAAGGCTTTCTTACACCTAGGGATCTCTACAGTGAAGAGGTGGGATTTAGTTGCTTGTCGGGGGTATTCACGTCGAGGGGGGGGTACAAGTGCTTGTAATTCGTCGGAGCATTCACCATTAAAGTATTTGGAGAACAGGCAGAGGAATGCAACATTTTGTCGATGGGAGAGAGGCTGAAGCCTAGATGACAGTTCAGGACCTATCAGGTTGGCAACTCTTTTTTGAACCCTTATGATAAACACTTCCTTTCTTTTCTGCGTAACACCCTATTTTTGAGTATTCCATCCAAGCAACAAATCTTTATCTTCACAAAGATGTTGCTTGTTGTTGTATAGCATTATTCATTCAATTCGAATGATTCAGATGATTATTATTGATATTGGTTTCCCTGGTATCTTTCTAGTTAGAATTCTTTGGTACTTGTTCAGTTTAATCAAGACATTAAAAAATAAAAGTATCAAAAAAGTTATATAGTACATATCTGTTGTGGCGTGAAGTTCTCAAAAAAAAAAAAAATTCACTTAATTTGATTGAGTTTTTTTTTTTTTTTTTTTCTTCTTCTTACAGCGGAAAAACACATTTTTATGACAGTGCGCTCAAGGTAGTCATGTTTGGATTTTTAGAACTATCCACGGGGAGATAACTCGGCCTAAAGTGCCGACACCTCTCTCCCCATGTTTAAGGATAGCTTTTCTTCATAAAAATATAAACATTTTTTTTTTTTTTTTTTTTTTTTTATTCAATTTTCACCCCAAACAAGGCACAGTGCCACTTTGAAGCAGGGGGCTACTATTAGGGAATTAATTAGCGGGGTCATTATGAAGGGAGAAGAGTAGAAAGATGTTTGTTAACATTACACTTGAACTTCTGCATATCATTGCAGTTGGGAAAGCAGAATCCCGGAAGGGAGTTCCAAAGACCCGCAGTTCTGGGGAAGAAACTATTGGAGTAAAAGGCTTTCTTGCACCTAGGGATCTCCACTGTAAAGGGATGAGACTTAGTAGCTTGTCGGGTTTGTCGGGGGTAGTTACGTCGGGGAGGTACAAGTGTTTGCAGTTCGTCAGAGCATTCACCATTAAAGTATTTGTAGAACAGGCAGAGGGATGCAACATCTCGTCGATGGGACAGAGGTTGAAGCCCAGATGACAGTTCAGGACCTATCAGGTTTGCGACTCTTTTTTGAACCCTGTCCAGGAGCGAGAGACAAGCAGCAGATGCACCAGCCCAGATGTGACAACAGTACTCCATACATGGGCGAATGGTTGCCTTATAGAGGTATAGGATACTGGCAGGCGTAAGTAGTTTTCTAGCACGGTAGAGGGAGCCAACCTTCCTTGCAGCAGCCTTGGCAATGCTCTCAATGTATCTATTCCAGTTCATATTCCCTGTAAACGTTAGGCCGAGGAGTTTAAAAGAAGTACTTTCAGGCAATGTGTTCTTGGCCATTGCTATTGGTGGCTACCTTTTGATCAGTATCATAACAAATTGCTTTTTTTAGCTGTAAAGAAAAAAAGTAAAGAAAAAAAAAAAAACTACTTGATCAAATAAGGTGAAATTTTTTTTTGGAGAATTTCATTCCATAACGGAGACGTACAATATAACTTATTTTGATGTTTTCGTTTTTTAATGTCTTGATTAAACTGTACAAGTACCAATTTTTTTTCTAGAAAGATATGTTGTACTTACGGGAAGGACAACATAAAGGTTACTACCATTCCTTAGTAAAAGTGTTTCCGTGTGTAATATGGTCATTACATTTTAACATGAACCCAACGTTTGTGTATGAAAGTTTTGCAAAGAAACAAAGGAAAGAAATTTGAAACAAACTTTTCTTTTTGATTGAAAGAAAAAAAAGGGGGGGAGGGCATCTATTACTGGTTATAAGTCGCCTCCAAGCCAGCAACAATATTTTAACTACTAGATAATCTTTTGGAGTTTATACTAATTTCGACATGACATGTAAGTACGTAATAATGTTTTAGCCTGAAATATGTTCATTTAAAACCTCACTAATCTATGTTATTAACTACTTAGCCACCCTCACCTCTCAGATGTTGCTTGTTCAATGGTTAGCAATCAGGATGGTGATGGGACTTTCCATGATTTAAAAAAACAAAAACAAGGAAAAAACACCATTTTAAAGACTAAATCTGTTCTCACTTGAGTAACGGAGGATACAAAGGGACCTAATTCTATTATGTAACATCACGAGGTTCGCACAGGTTTCAAAAGGTCTTGGATTTTTTTTTTTTTTTTTACAAAGAAGTCACCACTTATCAAGGCCCAGAGGCCACTCAAGGATAAGGGTTAATGAGTGTACAGCAGTCAATGGGACAATATCGTAGTAATTGTTAGTAGTGGAAATTTGGTAAACCTGATTGCTTAAGGGGACAGCTCATCAAGAACTTGTTTACATTGGACTTGACGACATCCATATTGTAGTCAGTTAGAAAGCTGGGAAACGGAAGAGTTCCACAGGCATGCAGTTCTAAGAAAGAAGCTTTGTTCATGTAATTTAGGTTTATGCACAGATAAAGAGTGGGTGAAATTGGTATTGGTTTCAGCTAGACAAGTGTTTTTCGTGAAAATTTAGTAAGATTGGAACTCGGACGAGTACTTGCTATGAAAATAACAATAAAGCAGAGACGGGCTGGCAACGTCTCTTCTGTGGGGAAGAGGTTGCAGGGAAGAGAAAAAGGCATTCCTCACTAGGCTACAAAGTCCTATATTCAGTAAAAATTTGTATTGGAATATTAAAAATAAAATCGAAAGAAATATTTTCTTCTGAAATTGCATATTATTTCCAGTATTGGATAGCATATTATATCATAACATATTATTTCCAGTATTGGATAACATATTATTTCCAGTATTGCTTATACAAGAGTTACACTCCTTTATCACCAAACTACCCGATGTTATCCATATACTTTATGGATGTAGTCTAAGTGTCAAATTGTGGTTGCCATGGGTACTCATTAGATGTTCAATTGTCATTTTCATCTCAAAATAAGAAAGTTAACATTCTTGCGCATAGAAACAGCAATAACAGTCATAATGATGTATACAATATCCATGTTCAAAATAGACTTGAAGAATCATTCAAACTGCATAGATAAGAATATATTCTGTCTTTGTACATAACTCGTTGCACTTTATTATGTCTTATAAGCTAATAAATTTGAAAATATTAAATTGCTGCGGTTCTGGCTTCCTCAAAGAGCTTTCTGATTGTTTGCCAACAGACATTTGGCTGAAGGACAATTCCTTGGAAACAATTTTTTGCCAAATGTTATTTGGTTGTTTCTTGTCAAAATATGATTTCAAGTTCAAGATAACTTAAAGAAAAGCCATAAAGAAAGGGTGGGAGTGGGGTAATTTGAACCCTAACGAGTGCAAGCAGGGAGAGGGTCTGTTTGGTGAACCATTTTTCAGGCAAGCTGCCTGCTTGCTGAATCATCCTTTAATGAAATGTCTGTCAAATTGTGCAGATACCTAAAAATAGTTTCTCTCTTTCTAAAAATTAAAAAAAATAATTATAGTAATAATTATATATAGTGGCCTGTCAAGGCCATAGGGGAAATAACCAAGCAAAAAAAAAACCCTAAGCAAAACTAAAGCTGGTTTGCCATGACACACACGCACACACACATATATATATATATATATATATATATATATATAGGCAAATTTGAGTCCTATTTTATTGGTTTGAAAATATAAGTTCTTTAACAATTGTCATAAAATTTTAACCACAGAATAGTATTATAATCTTCAAAAAGCCTGCAAATTTTCATTTTGTTTTGTCCGATAGAACCAAAGATATGAATATTTCAATATTCAATTTGGCTATGTGTGTGTGTGTGTGTACATATATATATATATATATATATATATATATATATATGAGACCCTTTTGGGCAATTTTATAAGCTAGAAATCAAAGCAACTATTGATCAGAATTTAACAAATCAAGGCTCGTTAGAAAGCTAATAATCTGAATTGTGACATTACCCTTGAAGTCGCACATTAAGGGGATCATCCATCATCTAGAACCTATGTTTATCACTTCTTTACAGTCATAAAATGTTTCAGTAAAGGTGTAGTATCTTTCCACCCTCAAAAAATTCTTTAAAATTACCACTATAATAGGTTTTCAAGGGTGCTGAAAATGAAAATAATGTTTAAAATTCCAGGAAACGAGTAGTTTCCAAGATATGAAGAAATTATAGTTTCAAAAAGTGGAGGATCACTTTTCGATATTAATTTAACATAAAATGAACACCCACTTCATGGCCACCGTTTTGGGGGCATCCTATTTTTTTTTTTTTTTTTTTTTTTTTTTTTTTTAAGGGGTGGTGTTTTTATGGCCTGGTAGACCAACGCAAAACCTACCTTAAAAACCTTGTTCCCTACAGGTTTTTGGGTGTGCTGAAAATTAATATTGCATTTAAATTTTCCGTAAATGAGTACTTTTCCGGGTATTAAGTAAAAAATATACGCATACAGCAATAGCCACCTCTTATAACATCAAGAATTACATTGCTTAATACTCGGAAAAATACTCATTTGTGGAAATCGTTTTCAGCACACCCAAAACCCATAAAAGACAAGTTTTTTAAGGTAGGTTTTCTGGTGGTTTACCAGGCCACAATTACCAAATAAACACTATCCTTAAAAAAATAATAGATGCTCCCCTCCCTCTCAAAAAGGTAACTATAAAGTGGGTGTCCATTTTATGTTAAATTAATATAGAAAAGTGGTCCCCCCTATTTTAAAACTATAATTTCTCCATATCTTGGAAACTACTCATTTCCTGAAATGTTAAATGTTATTTTTATTTTCAGCATCCTCGAAAACCTATAATAGTGCTAATTTTAAAGGATGTTTTTTAGGGTGGAAAGATGCTGCACCTTTACCAATATTTCCATCATAATCATTTATTTTCCTAATTTTGCATAGGAATTACAAAATATCTTATATTTCCCCAAAACCTCTGGCCTTGATGAAGGAGAGACTGAAACTTGCTGCTATGGTTTCAAATGATTTGAAATAACAGCAAGGGGAGACTTGATTCCAAATATTTCTCCTTTGTTATATCTTCCCTTTTTGGTTTTCATACATAAAGTAAATTTCACAGTGTATAAGAATTATTTAATACTGGAGATATTCATAATCGTACCCTATTTCCAAAAGAGGGGAGATATAACATACGAGAAATATTTTAAATCAAGTCTTCCCTTGCTGTTATTTCAGATCATTTGAAACCATAACAGCAAGTTTTAGTCTCCCCTCCATCCCAAAGATTTTGGGAAATATATATGTACTAGCTGGGAGTACCCGGCGTGCCCATGTGTGTTGAGTAAAAAAAAAAAGAAAAAGTCCCTCCAAAAATCCTGACGTCTTAATTGATGTCTCCATCGTGCAACCAGAAGTCACGAACATCAAAATTAAGTCAATTGAAAAGAGGAGATGACTTGTAAAAACCATAAAAAAAAAAAACTGCCAAGTTGAGGGTGATGGAATTAATGTTTTTAGTCAATTTTTGGATATTTGTCGTCCGAAACATTGAGCTTGAAAACGATACTGGTTTGGTCAGGTTCTGACGCGCATGTCAGAAGTTTTTGGCAGACATACACACATTTTGCCTTTTATATAATAGACTAGCGGTGGGGGGTGGGTACCCGGCATTGCCTGGGTGTTTGGAGGTGTGTGTATTAAAAAAAAAAAAAGTTTTGGTAGAATTCAACTCCCATAGCCTTGACGCGGAAGTGGAAACAAAAGCCAACCACTTAATCATCTCGGCCACGCGTGACAGAAATTGGTCAGCGTGTTAAGTTAAGGGTTATAAAGTGAGTCAAAGAGGTTTGATTGACAAGTAACCGCTTAATGAGGTCATCGCAGGAGCGTTACGATGACGTGGCAGCATTTTATTTACTGCGATGCAGCTTTTTGGGGTTTGTTTACTTTTGTTTCAATGCGGGGCAGTTTTCACTTCCCCAAGATGATGGTGGGGGGGCAGCTCCCCATTTAGAGGGGATTGTCCAAATTGAATAGCAATTGTCTGATATAAGGAGAAACTCCACATTGATCAAAAACTGATTGCTTTCTTGACGTTCCGACACGAAAGCTGAGAACATGCACAGTTTCAATTTAGTTTCACTTTATTCATATTAAAAAGTCGGACAAACAGGTGACACAGCGAAATAGCGTGATTTTTATAAAAGTCGATGTAAATAAATCTAGACGCAACGCGCATTCACAAATTCTCGATATTATGATTTTTGACGGTATATAAAAAGTCTTAAGACATAGATAAGCCCCTCGAGAATCGTGGCGGAAAAAGCCTTTGCGAGACCTACATAAAATGTGCACACACATTTTGCCTTTTATATATATAGACTAGCGTTGCCCAGGTGTTTGGAGGTGTGTGTGTGTAAAAGTTTTAGTAGGAAGGTAGGATTGAACTCCGAAGCCTTGACACAGAGGTGGAAACGGAAGGGAGAAAAAAAAGCTGACCATCTAAGGGTTAAAAAATCAAAAATGTTTGATTGACAGGTTGCCGCTTAATGAAGTCATTGCAAGAGCATTACGATGACGTGGCAGTTTTTTTATTTACTGCAGGGCAGTCTTTTGGCATTTGTTTCAATGTGGGGCATTTTTGGCTTCCCCAAGATGATGGGGGGGGGCAGCTTCCCATTTAAAGGAGATTGTCCTAATTGAATAGCAATTGTCTGATTGCTTTTGGACGTTCCCGGCGCAATCGCCTGGAACGATGTCTTAAGCTTCGTTTCACTTTTATTATACAAAAAAGCCCAATCCATACGCGGCGATCAGAAAATGTGGAATATTTAGCTTTTCAAACTCGGGCAAATTAAATAGATAGGCGACCCCCCCCCCTCCGATGTTAACTCGTAGATATTATGATTTATATGTGATATAAAATATTTTAAGAATGAGGGAGCTGACCGAGAAGCTCGGCGAAAAAAGTCTTTCGTGGACATACACGAAAATGCATGAAGACGCGGCGTTCGAAAATAGCTGGTAAAAGTCGCGTAAATTAAAGATAGTTACGACCCCTGTTCTTAAGTTGTAGTTATTTTGATTTAGATGCAATATAAAGTTTTAAGGAGCGAGCCGAGCAAGAAGGCCAACGAGAAAAACCTTTTGCGGACATACAGAAAAAGTGCACACACATACATACATGCATATACACACTCATTTTCGCTTTTATATTTATAGACTAGCAGAGGCAGAGGTGTCTGGCGTTGCCTGGGTGTTTGTAGATGTAAAAGAAAAAAAAAAAGTTCTGGTAGGCAAGTAGGCTCGAACCCGAAGCCTTGAGGTGAAAGCGGAAAAAAAGCGTGATCACTTAACCACGAAGCTACGAGGGCAGCCAATCAAGAACGGTTGAAATTGAATGATTAAAAAGTTAAGTGAATAGCACAGGTGCGTAAATTTAATGAGGTCAAACATCATGCGATAGGGGAAATGAAATCCCGCACTTAATTTTGGCTGCAAGGCAGTTTTTTTTTTTTTTTTCTCCCCCCCCCCCCCCAAGTTGTTGGGGGGAAACCAGCTCCTCATAAAAAAAAGGGAGTGCCCGAATGAATTACAATTGTTTGACATGACCGTTTTCACTGCATTGATCAAAACTGATTTGCTTTCTGGATGATCCCAGGTGGGGAAGCCGAGAAATTGACTTCGCTCCATTAGTTTCGCTTTATTTATACTAAAAAGCCAAACAAACACGCGACATAGCGGAATAGTGCAAATTTTATAAAAGTCAATCAAAATAAATCTAGACACGACGTCCGTTCGCAAATCGTAGATATTATGATCTAGGGGGTATATAAAGAGTTCTAAGAAATTGTAACCCCCCCCCCCCAAAAAAAAAAGCCTTTGCTGGACATACAAAAATGCATGCGTCGCTTTTGATTTTTATATATATATATAGATGTGTGTGGGTGGGGGGTAGTTTGTGGGAGAGAACCCCCAGCAAAGTGCTTGATTATAAAGAAAATATCAAAATAACAGCATAATATTTATTTATGCATGTGTTACAGAAGATCAGAAAAATATCATTGTTGGCTTGAATACAAGGGAAATCTCTTCAGCTTTTGTTTATATCTGTCTGGAAACAGATATAAACAATGGCTGAGAAAAGTCCCAAAGTATTGGATTTGAAATCGACAGTACCAATGTTTATGATTTTCTGTAACAGCCGCAGAAAACACTAAGGTAGCGGAAAATAAATAAGTGTTTTGAAGCTGTTAATATCCTTTTTTTTTTTTTTTTTTTTTTTTTAAAGTCATCAAATCTTAAATTTCAAAATAATAAAATAAAATGTGCATTCAAGTGGTGAGTCATCGTAGCTCAGTGGTAGAACTGCGGATGCTGGTGCCATTTCGATCCTGACCCATGCTGATGAGGACTGAAAGCTAGAAACATGCATGTCCATCAATATACCTTTTACACATGTAATAATATTTTATAACAATAATAAATATTTAAGAGACTCGACCCTTTTCTGCAGTTTAACATGAAAACTCATCTTCAAAAATTAATTTCTATTCCTATAGAGTCCTATATAGTCTGTATACATACGAATGCAAGCTCAAACCATCCAAAGCTAAAGTTGAGTGTTAATGTCCCCCACCCTCACTTTTCTTTCTTTGTTTTTTTTTATAATTTGGTGAGGTAACAGCATTCCAAATAATTTTCAATTCCCGCACTAAATGAAATGCTACCCCACAGTCAAAAGTTGACCTCATTAAGTCATTAAAACGTGCACCTACTAATTTAAGTAATTAAATAAATTCAAACGTGTTTCCGTTAGCATCTCGCGGTGGCGCAATGGTTAACGTCGCACTTTTTTTTCACACTTTAATTTACAACTTTGCCTCAAGGGTTCGGGTTCGATTCTCATACTTACTTACCAAAACATTTTTTATTATTATTTTAACCCCCCCCCCCGAGTTTTAATTTACCCAAAACCACACACACCTCCAAACACCCGGGCAACGCCGGGTACCCCTCACTAGTGTATGTATAAAAGGCAAAATGTGTGTATGTGTGTTTGTATGTCTTGCAAAAACTTTCCACACAGGCGACGGATTTTCACCAGATAGGTATCATTTTGAAGCTCGAACCTTCAGATGACAAATATCAAAAATTGGCTAAAAACATTAATTCCTTCACCCTCAATGGGACACTTTTCTACAAGGAGGGATAGCAAAAAATCGTTTCTTCATGACAATCTAGCCAAATATGCATGCGCAAAAGATGTGTACTTGAATTAGTTTAAATATTATAAAAACCAACACAAATTTGCTCACGCGATCGTGGCACAATGGTCAAAGTGACAGCATTGATATCTTTATATTGGAGGTTCGATCCGAGGTATCAGATAAATTTTTTTTTTTTTTTTTTTTCGATTTTTAAAGTTTTCCTATTGAAACAGTTATTTATGCCATTTTTTCTTTGTTTTTACTTTTTTTTTTTCCATCACGTTTGCTGTCTTTTTTTTTTTTTTTTTTTCCGAATTTTTATTTTATTTATTTTTTTTTTTCCCATCATGTTTGCTTTTGCTTTTTGTTTTTCCAAGTTTTTTAAGAACTTTAACACCTGGGCAATGCCAGGCAATTTCCGCTAGAAAGGAATCATCCGTTGCCTATAACACTGAACAAAAGCAATATGTAGTAACAGCAATGCATATCAATAGGATATGGACTATTTCAGAGAAACCCTCCACCAAAACAACTATCCAGAGAACATCATATCAGCTCCAAAAATCTAGACTACACACCTTCCCAATATTCTCATGGTCTAGTGGCAGTGTGTGCCTTGTTTGTGTTGAGAAAGAGTTTTAAAAAAACAAGGCCGATAGCCATTAGTTGCGTGCTCTCGTGTAATGAATGAATGCGTGAATGTAGGATTGACATGAAATTCTTAAAGATAAAACTAAAATGACCAAAAAATAGGCTGAAATGACTTCAATAAATAAAAAGTAAATAACTTAGAATGACTTTAATGAACTTAAGGATGAATTGAATGACCTTAAGAATGACTTGAATGCTTAAAAATAACTGGAATCCGTCAAAAACAACTCGAATAATCTGGAGAATGACTTGAATGGCTTTGAGACTGACTGGTTGTAAAGTGGGTGATCATTTTACATTAAATTAATACAGAAAAGTGATCCCCCACTTTATATCACAATAAGTACAGCATGTAGTAAGAACAGATACTACACTTTGGTCTTGGCTGTATTTATTTGCTCCCCCACCGAGCAAATTAGGCACAAGGCCGTTTTTTTTTTTTTTTTTTTTTTTTTTTTTTTTTTTTTTTTTTTTTTTTTTTTTATGTGGGGAGTGAAGGGGAAATGGGGACCAACTTCCCGGAGTGTAGGGGAGCTGGATAGTGACAATTGGTATGAAGGGTTGCCCCTACATTGACCAAGGTCTTATATGTGGAGTTGCTCCCACGTATGGTCTTTGCTTGCAGTATCTGCCGAAACAGATACTACACTTTGGCCAAAAGGCTAAAAAAAGCTAAGAAAAGCATGTATTTACAACAGACCTTTGATCTTAACCAAAAAAGCCAAGTACAAAAGTGTTACGGACAGACCGACTGACGGAGTGACTTATAGAGTCACTTGCACGCGACTAAAAAAAAAAAGTCTGGGTAAGCCATACGATGGGATTTGAAATAATATTTTGTTTAATCAAATTTATTATTAATTAGCATTTTTGTTCTTTCACTCTTTCTTACAGTCCCAGAGAAAGTTGCAAACGGGAGCCTTTGTTTAAAAGCAAACGTCTTGCTGAAAAAGGGCTAACTAAAATAGAACTTGAGGCCCTTGCAAAAAAAGTCAAAGCTGTTAAAAAACTAAAAAAGCAAAAGGCTACCTACCTCAAAAATCGTGTGATTGATTTCGATTTGTGGGATGGTAAGTTATTTTTATTTTTTTATATTGTAAATTATATCAACCTATTTCATTAATAGTAATTGTCTTAATTTTTCATTATTCATGAGAACTGCCAGGTTGAAAAAAATTTGCCATTTTGTTTTCTATTTCTTTAATTTTTCTTTATTCTTTTTCGTTTGATTTTTCTTTCTTTATTTTGTTTTTTTTTTTTTCTTTATTTCCATTTTTTCTTCCGCTATTTCCTTTTTCTTATCTTTTTTTTCTTAACATTTTTTTTTCCTTAACTTTCCCCCCTATCTTTTTCCCTCCATCCTCTTTTTTTTCTATACTGTCTCCTTTTCTACACTTTTTTCTTTTTCCTCATGAAATTTTTTTTTTTTTTTTTTTTTTTTTACTGTTCAAACTTTTTATGATTTTCAATCTCTACCAAAAGGAACCAATTTAATTAATAAAATTTTTTTTCTTCTTCCAGGGTTGAAAGATGAATATGAAGGTGAAGATCCTTTCTACTTAGAATACACAAATAAAAAAAGAGTTAAGGTAAATTTTTAATCCCTATGTGAATATTTTTTTCTCTTGATGTGAAAGTGGTACATAATCTTTTTTGGCTTAAAAAAAAAAATTGAATAAAACACTTGTACTCTTACAAATTGAGATGATATTTACTATTTGTGAGATGTGCCAGATTTAAACTTGTAAGACCTGGATCTAAGCTATATAGTTACATAGTCATCTAGCAATGAATGACCTTAAATATAAAATTGTGGTAGACGGAAAATATCTTGAACAAAAAATTATGCAAATTAAGAAATTTTATTTTTTTTTAAGTCATTTTTAAGCTTATTTGAGTTTTTCCAATGACTATCTCACCTCCCGATTTTAAGAATAACTTCTATAAATCTTGCAAATTTTTAAATTATGTTCCTTTTCCCTTCAAACTATTTTTAAGATGGCGTTGTGGAATCGTCTTTCATAATTTCGTCATAAAATTTGATTTTCTTATCTAAAAATAAAACTAGTTAATCAATTTACATGATTTTTAGTCTACAATATTTTTCTTCTTTTGTTTTATAATATAAGGGAATTCTGGACAAAGTGCTGTGATTTTCAATGTTCTATGAAAAGTTTACATATTCACAGGTGAAAAGTACTTATCTAATTTTAAACAATTTTTTTTTTTTTTTTTTCAATCAAGTTTAACAGTTGTATTCTTATCAAATCAGATTTTTTAAATTTGATGTTAGGTTTTTAAGAAATTTGTGGGGATCTTATATTTTTAATTAGCATACATCTCATCTCCAGTTTAAGCCAATTTAATTTATATTATTTATATGAATATTTAAGTAATTCACATAAGAATTTTTCAAAGACAATTTCTTAATGAAAAGAAATAAGATTGATAAGTTGATTTATAAGTTATAAGGTGCTCAGAGAAAAGTAAATTTATTAAAAGAAACAATTTTTTTATGTTTTCACATATTTTAGAGAATAATTTAGTTTTTTTTATGATTTCATTGAAAAATTGTGGAAATTAAATGAATTGCATCTAAAATGATCAAATTTATAGACTTAAAAATTTTCGTTTAACCTGGCACTAAAAACCAAAAACCCTGTGAGAATCAACCTCTAAACATTTTCTGTAAACTACACAAATCTGCTTTACCACACATTAGTTTTTAGTTCTGAATATGCAAAATTCAAAATGATCAAATTAAGTTCATTTGAAAAAATAAAAATCTAAATGAAAAGAAATTTGAATTATTTTAAACAAATTTTAAAATTATTTATTGCTGAAACAAATAATACCTAAATGTTCACTTATTGTACTCTTAAAAAAAAAATTATAAGCTACATAAACAAATCGGTTTTTTTATACATCATTTTCCAAACTAGGACTTACAAATTCTTGATTGCAAAACTACAGGGTGACTCAAAGAAACTTTATTGGATTTTATCATCATTTATTTTAAGTCTTTTAGACTTTAGCTTGTGTATGATTGTCTATGACATATCGTGGGAGAATGTTTTTGATATGCTGTGCACAAATTTGACTATTATATTCTGAAAGTAAAAAATAAAATTAAGTTTTATAAAATAAAATTGTAATTTTTTTCTTAGTCTGTCATGTAATGAAAGTAATTCAAAATGTTGGACTTTTTAAGAATAGGAGCAGAAAATTTGTTTGTTTTTTTTAATCTTTAAGCAATTAGCTTTCAGGTAAAAAATTTTCCTGAAAAATAGGGCAAAAATGAAAGAAACTTTTTGTATTCAACTATGTGTATAAAACTTAGACCTTTCTGAAAACACGTTTTATTTAGATTGAATAGTTTAGTAAAATTTAAAAATATATATGGCATTTAAAAATTTGAGAAAAAAAAATGATGTAAAGTATTTTTTTTTTTTTTATTATTATTTTAGGTTCCTGCAACTTATACGAAAAAACCTTCAGAAATTCCAGCAGTGGTGATACCTCATCCTGGGGCCTCTTATAATCCGGCATATGAAGACCATCAAGTAAGCATTTAGAATCTTAAATTTTTGATAAAATTGACCCAAACTTTTTCTTATGTTTTTGTTTTCTTAATGATGCATATCAAGCAAAAAAAGTTTTCACTAACTGCATCAAACCAACATTGCCCAAGATCCATATTCTGATTTATTTTATAAATATTTCAATGCTCTATAACCAGGTCTTTTTTTTTTTTTTTTTTTTTTTTTTTTTTTTGTTAGGATCAGTACTTAACTTTAAAAATGCAAATAAGGAACACTATCTTTTACAAAAAGAATCAGTTATTTCCCTTAGTTGATTTCCTTTTAGATGTTTAAGACTCTCCAAATTAGCAAATTACTGAAAAGTTTGTTTTTTCTTTCTTTCTTTCAAATAGATTCTAGTGATGTAAGTTTCTTTATTGCCGATAACCTGGTGCAACAATAAGAAATGAAAATTGGCTAGTCAGAATCAAAGTTTGATTTGTCAGTTTAAATGCTATTTAAGGCCAACTTTTAAATTCCAGTTGATATAATTTAATATATCAAATAATGTGTTATGGTGTGTTTAAGTTCAGTATTTCAGCCACTGCACTTTTCAGACTTTTTTAGTTGATTTTTATCATTATCAAATTTTATAAAAATTTAAAAAAAAAAAAATTTTTTCTTTTTAATGCTCCTCACTATTTTTCATAATTATGTTGATACACTGGTTCTCATTAGATCACCGAATTTAAGTGATCTTGAGCTTGGTCGATACCAGATGGGTAACAATTTGTGAATGCCAGGCACTGTATGTGAGAAGATGCTTATTACTCTGGTGCTACCAGATCAGATTGTCTGAAGATACTGGCTTCCTGATCAAAAAATGCATGAAACATTAATATTATTGCTTTTTTTTTTTTTTTTTGTTCCTTTCCCTTTGCAAAATTCATTATGTTCTACAAAGCCAAAAGTCAAAACAATTTTTCTCTACAAACCAAACGCTGTAAATAAACATTTGAAAATATAAAGAAATTGAAATAATTGTTTTAAAAAAAAACAAAAAAAAACTAATTTTTAATAATTCTTAATTAAAATAAGACCAAAAAACTTTTCAATGATTATTAAACCAAAAAAAAAGAGTACATGTACAGGGGAGAAAAGTGAAAGAACTGATTTGCTTTGTTACTGCTTCTGGTAGCAGACAAAACCAAAATGACTGGATTTGGCATTAAATAACCTGAAAAGTGTTGATATACAATAAAACATAAGAATGAAACCAAACACGATGAATAAATGTTTGAAGAACTTGAAATATAAAAACTTGGTGCTTTTACACTATTAGGACAAAATTTTCAAGTCAATAAGTTTTCAGATAATAAAAACAATGGTTTGTACTGATTTTTTTTTTTTTTTTTTTTTTTTTTTTTTTTTTTCTATCAATTCTAGTAAATTACAATTGTAGCTTCCAAATTATGCAGTCGAAATTACCTGAATATTACTGAATTATTTAAAAAAAAAAAAAAAAAAAAAAAAACTTTAATCATGTTAGTAGGTGAAAAATTGTGGCCATCTTGTTTCAATCGAAACGGAAAATTACCTCCCTTTTGAACTTTTGTGTCTTACGATCGTTTTCATCAAATTCTATTATTTTCTTTGATAATTTTCTACCTTATCCATTTTCATAATTTTTTGATATAATCATCTTAAAAATACAAGGAATACATAGATACCATTGTTTTCATGTGAAATTCTGTATTACGATTTCCAAAATTTCGTCCTAATAGTGTAAAAGCACCAAAAACTTTATCCAAAATGATCGGATTCTGCATTAAATGACCTGAAAAGGGTTGATATGCTGTAAAACAAGAAGACGACTAAATCACTTATTAGAGTTAAGTTTGGAACGGTTATATCTGTAGTGCTACGTTCTGTAATTCAATGTTTCTGAGGGTGCGGAGGAACATGTTTTGTAATTCCAGTGTTTCTGAGGGTGCAGAGGAACATGTTTTGTAATTCCAGTGTTTCTGAGGGTGCGGAGGAACATGTTTTGTAATTCCAGTGTTTCTGAGGGTGCGGAGGAACATGTTTTGTAATTCCAGTGTTTCTGAGGGTGCGGAGGAACATGTTTTGTAATTCCAGTGTTTCTGAGGGTGCGGAGGAACATGTTTTGTAATTCCAGTGTTTCTGAGGGTGCTGAGGAACATGTTTTGTAATTCCAGTGTTTCTGAGGGTGCTGAGGAACATGTTTTGTAATTCCAGTGTTTCTGAGGGTGCAGAGGAACAACAACATGGTTATTGTTCGGCGGATTTGTGGTGTCCATCTTTACAACATTTCTGACTCCTTGCTGTTGAGTCGGAAGATACCCAGGCTGGAGTCAGCTCAGCATTGTAACCACCTGTGGTATATCACCACAAATAGATGCACATATCTCAATTGAAGGGAACCAAGGAAGTAGCATGCCGGAAAATAAAAAATTTCACCCCTTCACTGTTGGGGTCCCTAGATGTCAGGAAGCCTTCTATTCTAATTCTTCCCACGGACTGCTAGACTTTGGAATTTCCTCCTTGTTTCTCGTTTCCCTAATTGTACTAACATGCAGAAGTTTGAATGTATCTTGCTGCTCAACTCCTTACAGTCCCCCTGTTAGACATGATCCCAATTAGTAGCCTCTCGCACACCTTGTTTGGGGTGAAAAAAGTAATAAAATGCTTGGAATGACGACCAAACCC
Source organism: Euprymna scolopes (assembly GCF_053919585.1). Taxonomy (NCBI): domain Eukaryota; kingdom Metazoa; phylum Mollusca; class Cephalopoda; order Sepiida; family Sepiolidae; genus Euprymna; species Euprymna scolopes. The sequence continues at coordinate 54,727,660 of NC_136517.1, forward strand.
TTTGATTAGCTGCAACCTTTAATCTACCTTTGCAGCCTTACATACAGGCTAATCTGCTATTGAGTGATTTTTTTTTAGTGTCTGCTCAATGGACTATTAGCTGCCACTCAGTATGGCTCGGCTATGTTGTTTGAATCATCCATGTATCAGCTTATTTTTTTAGCCATTACCATACCGAAGAAACACTCCCTCTACTCTTAGCAGGTTGAACTGACTTCCTCCAAGGGAGGAAGTTTCATGGGAATATCATCAATGGTAACCATAAATGATGGCACTTCAATGTAAATGAGAGAATTTCATGAAGGAAATCATTTTGTACTGAAATGCTCAACATGCAGCTCTTAAGACATGTTAAATCAAAAAGAAATTGATTAATTTGAACGCAATTTAAACTAAATCCTCCAAGAATTGAACTCCGAATCTTTTAAGTAACTTATTCATATTAGAAGGGAGATAATGTTTTACGAAACGCTAACTTGAGGGTCTTATGGTTCAGAGTTCATGCACGCCGAATAGTAAATTAATTTTATGGCGCTTCTATATTATAATAACAAAAAAAAATATTGAATTTCAAGTGAAACGAATGATACCTACGTAATTATTAGGTCTCAAATAGTAGCATATCCAAAAATTATGGGAAACCATAAGGTAGAAAAATAATTATTAATGGAAAAAGAAATTTGTGAAAGGAAACAAAATCATGATATTATGCTTACTAAAAAAAAGGGAATAAGTTGACAAGGGAGATAATTAAGTTATTTTGATTACATCACGTAATGAACGTAATTCAAAATGTCGGGCAAATTTTATTCCTCATCTAAACTTTATTGAGAACTGTTTTTTGTTAATTATTTTCCTATCTTATCGTTTTCCGTAACTTTTGGACATGACAATTACGTAGATACCATTTGCTTTATTTGAAATTCAATTTTTTTTTTCATTGTTATATTATAGAAGAACCCTTTTTTTTTTTTTTCTTTTTTTTTATTCAAATTTTCCTTGCTTATTTTCCATAATTTTTGTGCACATTAATATTTTTCAATTGATAAGTAAGTATAGTAGAACATTGGGATATGTCGTTAAAATTAGTAACAAAATACAGTATAGTATATAAGACACATAACATTATAAATAATACCGTAAGGCGGGGTAAATACTGTAACCAGGGCCAGAAAAACATTGTATTCCACATCATAACCTGAAAAAAACAAACCCTAGGACCACCATATCCCACTTTCCTACTGTATATCCATAAGTTTTCCTGTTATTTTATTTTGAATTGGCATATTTTGCATGTATTTCTTAATTAATAAGCACTTAAATGAGATATCTCCCTTTCTCAATTTTAAATTGAAGAATACAATAGGAGTAAGTTTAAAAATATGTAAAAAAAAAAAAAAAAAAAAAAAAAAAAA
>NC_136517.1:54731574-54759074 GCF_053919585.1 Euprymna scolopes
GGAAAGAAATAAAGAAATTTGATGAAGAGGTTCAACAGAAAAAGGAAATGAAAAAACAGGAATGGAATGAACGGTCAAAGACGCGAGTAAAACGTCTCGGAAAGAGATAGTATCCTTTTATCTGCGTGTGAAGCGGAACATCTCTTATTGGTGTTAACAAGTTCACCAAAAATGTACTACTATTTATTTTTATTTATATATTTTTTTTTTTTTTTTTTTTTTGATAACCCGTGATGGCTGTTATCTCAAAAAATGACTTATCCTTTTCTTCCACATGTGCATTCTATGATTTTCTCTTGAATTTTTTTTTATACCGCATAAGGTCAAATGTTGGTTTGGTAATGATCTGTGAAATAAACTGGATTCCAACTCTGCATTCCCAGGTTTTTAGTCGATCAATAACCACTTAGTTACCATAGACCTGTGTATTGCAATAATAGATATGACAAAAAAAAATACATTAAAATGCTATAATTTAAACAGTTTTACTGAATAAATCCAAGATGTACTATCGATTTTTCTTTTTTTTTTTTTTTTAAACTGAGAATAAATTCACTCTTCTATTTTGTAATGGTTGTTAGAATAAGAACAATCTACTTGCATGTTGATTAAATAATAAGTGCGGGCAAAATGAATGCCAATGCTCAAAATGTATGTCCCCTCCCTTTACTTAAAAATTTATCAAAAATCAGGAAATTAACCAATTTCGATGAAATTTTCAGTATTTATTAAATAATGATCGCGGAATATAATGAACTAATTATTTTTATTTAAATCTTAGTGGAAATATATTAAATATATTAATACCTTAACTAAAGTTATGGTTTTCAGTAGTAAATAAAAAATGCAAGAATTTAAATAAATATAAATAAAGCATCGTAATTCGTAACAATAAAAATAAAATAATTTTTACAGGAACATTACAAAAAAGCCCATAAAGTCTGTATTAATGAATTCGATATAACTCAAAGAAAAATGAATTTCTCAAACTACCGATATTACCATTGAATTAAGCATTGTTTATTGAATATTTTCTCACAAAAAAATTATAATAGCAAAAATATTTCTACTTTTTTTTTCAATTACAGATTTCACATAATTTTTATATGCAAGATTTTAATGATTTTCTTGCTCACAAAAATGTGAAACTTTCGGCGTAACATAATTTTTATATAATATTGGCTAATAATTAAAAAAAATTAATTTAAAAACCAGAACATAGAAAAATAATTAAATTAAAAAGTGGTAAAATTTATACAAACATTTACAATAGAAATGTACGGATACCCGTCGGGGGGGAAAAAAAAAAGAAACCCCAGCACCCCTCCTTCTTTTTAATTACATGACATGGGCCTCTGTATATTCTGTATTTCCAAAAGTATAGTTTGTTGTGGTTTTGTGAATGGTAAAAATACTCGGTTTTGGGTCTAATTCAGCTATTTTTTTGTGCAAACACAGTGGGTTTTTTTTTTTTTTTTTTAATTATTATTTAATTAGGATTTTACTTTACTAATTATCTTTAAAATAAACCCAGAAAACTAATATTTATCTCTAAAAGGATTTTTACAATGAATTTATTTAACTTCAAAATTTAGCTGAATTGGTTAGATTGCCGTGAAAACATTTTTCATAACTTTTTTTTTTCATGTGTACAAATATTTTTTTTCTTTGGGAAATTAAGTTTAGTCCTTAATCTTTCGAATACAATCAAAAAGTATTTGGAGACCTACAAAAAATTATGATGAATCGGCTTTCAAAACTAGGTCTCCTTATTTGTTTAAATAAAAGGTCTGGTTTGAAATTTTTTACATTTTTTTTACTAGAAGGTTCTCGAATTCGGAAAATGTTCCTGAAGTTACATTGGCCAAAATGTTGTAAATACAAAAATCAAGGTTAAAATAGTAGATCGAATTATCACTACTTGTTTAAAAATTTTTTTTTTCATCCGGGAGACAACAAACATAACTAGTGAAGATGTATTGAGAGGTGAGCTGGCTGAAAAAAATTGAGATAAACTGCTGCTAATAAACATCAACTTTATTGCTCTATTTTTAAATTTAAAAGATGGTTTTAAAAAAATATTCCTATTTTGTGATTTTGTGTTATTAAATTTAAAAAAAGAAACACTTTTTTCCTTTTTTTTTCTTTTTTTTCTTTTTTCTTTCTTTTTTCTTTTTTCTTTCTTTTTTCTTTTTTTCTTTTTTCTTTTTTTCTTTCTTTTTTCTTTTTTTCTTTCTTTTTTCTTTTTTTCTTTCTTTTTCTTTCTTTTTTCTTTTTTCTTTTTTCTTTTTTCTTTTTCTTTTTTCTTTTTCTTTTTTCTTTTCTTTTTTCTTTTCTTTTTTCTTTTTTTTTTCTTTTTTTAACACTGTTTATCAAGGCAAAATTCACTCAATAAGATTTTTCCTTAACTAAATTACTAGCTTTTCAAATGCCGAATTAGAAATAAAACTAAGCGAAGAACTTCCAGAAAGTCTACGCTCATTAGTGGTAAGTAAACTTTATTTCACTTTGGAACGATCAGTATACTTATCAGAATGGTCACTTGCTATGAGCTCATTTGCCAGCTACATTGAAAGTGTGTACAATTAATACATTGGATTCTTGAAATCGATGGTATAACATTTTTGTCACTCGTGGACAGCTTTTATAAAGTGGCACAATGATTAAGAACCCTTTTTATTTATTTATTTTTAAATTATACCCATCCTTCCTTATCTTTTTTGAAGAGACAACGTAAGGTTGAAAAAGTGTTATAAAAACATGCCGACTTCAGAGCGTATTATTAATCATAGATGATTTACCTGAATTTAACAGATTGTTTATAAAATCATGAACCCTTACGTTACTATTTAAAAGTTGAAGGCAGTGAATCCATTGAACCTATCATCCAAGATATGTTGAACTGAAAATACTGCCAGTGACTGTAGCATTGTTGGTGCATTTATTACCTCACTTGGAAGCTTATTCCAAGATCCACGGATCCTGATTGATTCAATTGAAATCAGCAGTGAAATATTTTCTTGTAGTGTCTGCATAGACCCCTTTCTGGTGCAGAACTGAATAACAGGTCCTGAGGTATATCGTTGATGCGATTGTAGGCCAAAATGAGATCCCTGCGTAAGTGATGGTGTTCGAGGGATAAAAAGTTAAACATTTTGAATCCACTTTCATTAGGCTGATCCGATAGACTGTAACCAGTTTTTGAACTCTCTCTAGATGCTGGATATCATGTATTGGATATAGAGCAAAGTTGTAGGCAGCATACTCTAACAGTGGACTGGCAAGGGAGACAAATATCTCATTACTTTTTTTTTTTCTCTCATGTATTTTACCATATAAATCCATTTTTATTTCTTTCAAAGGTACATTTTTGTAGCTGGGTAACAAGCTAGTATTTGATCAGCTTGATCACTTATGTGAAAGTCTCAGGGTCGATAATATCAATGATTTAAGTGATACAGAAGTACAAATTTTATAACACACCTGAAATATTTTTAGAACAATTATCATGAAAACGTTTTAAAATTCTTGAACTAAAAATACATGAAACCTAAAAATTTTTAATTTTCTCTTTCAGCCCGAGGGTGATGCACTGACAGATAGATTTGTTAGTTTACAGCGTAGAAATATCATTGAACCTAGGATACAGTTCAGAAAGAAGTAAGTTTGTTTTGTTTTTTGTTTTTTTGTTTTTAAATTGAAAAATTTGTTTCTGGATTGGCAATCTTTTAAACCAACATATTTCAGGTGAAAACATACAAGTCATCGCAAAATTAGTATAAATTTTGAAAAATGATCCTGTAGATAATGTGCTAGAAATATTTTAAATTTAAAAAAAAAAAAAAAAAAAAAAAAATCGGACACAAGTATGTTCCAATTTTTTCATTTTTCTTATTTTGTTTAAGCCAGGGATGGGGCATCCTACCAGATGCCAAACATACACCTGCTATTTTAGACACTCCAACCGAGAAATCTTTTTAAGATTCTAACCATCCCTTTAAGTGCAATTGTTTGAATCTTCTTTGCACTTGGTTTACCTGGTATATTTGTAAGATAGTTTGTAAAATTCTTTTTCATAAGTCCGGTTGCTCCTATAATTACTGGCAGTTTGTGTTTAAAAATGTTGGTACATATTCATTTTCAAAATTATCGGTTGCAGTTACCTCCTCCTGGATCTTGTGAACTCTCAAACATGAAAACATACAATAAATCACTAAACTCGTTAATCTTTACTTGTAATTATTTTTCTACAACATCATTTCTTGTAGTTGTTGCAATTTTATACCACACGACATGCAAGTACGTAATGTTTTCACTTGAAATGTGTGAGTTGAAAAGATCACCAATCTACACAAACACTAAATTTTTTTTTTTAACATTTCTTTATATCCCTACCCCTCCACACTCCTCTCCAAAATAAAATGATGTATTAATACCCTTTTGTCAGTACCAATCTATTACTTAGATAAAAACAAAACTAAGTTGATTGGAGAATAGTTTAATAAAATATAATGAAATAATTCTACATCTTGTGTGTATATAACACAGCCTACTCCTCTTTTTGTTTGCATGTCTCCATGGATAGACAAGTGACTGTTAGATGCCAAAGATGATGATTATAAACCGAATGATGGAACTGAAAATAAATATTGTCTAAAATAAAGAGATTAAGTGTTAAATAGTGAGAGAGATAAATAAAAACTTAGGAATGGTGAATTTATAGCAAATAGCGACTAATTAGAGTGAGTAAAATGGAAGATTTTTTTGTTTTTCAAACATAACTCAATACCAAAATTGAGGAATATTTTAGTATGTAAAGCTTTAATGATATTGAATTTTTTTATGGTGATATATATATACATATATACAGGGTGTCCCAGAAGTTGCGCACCATGTAGATTTATATAAAAACAAATATGAATATCAATGAATATCAATTTTATTAATCAAGCTTGTACAAGATGCACTTTGTACGGGTGAAATTTCTGTGTTTTAAGAATACGATATACTGATGATTTGCTAATCGTAAGCTCCTGGCTTAGTCTCCTTACTGATTTCACGAGGCTTCTAGCAACATTCGCCAAAACCATAGTTGATGTTTTCTCATCAGTTACATTCTTTCGTCGACCACATCTCTCGCGGTCAGCAACTGAACCTGTTTCTTGGAAACGTTTGATCAAACGGCAGACAGTGGTATGGCTCAATGGTTTTTCTCGCTCGGGATGAGTGCGGTTGAATTCTTTAGCTACCGAGCGGTATGTAGCCCCATCTCTTCCAAGCATAAAAATCAATTTAACTCTTTCTTGCATTGTTAATTTCTTGCCCATATCGAATAAAATCTGAAACAAAAAAAAATATAAATATATGATGCGCGACTTCTGGGCCGAATAAAATCTGAAACAAAAAAAATATAAATATATGGTGCGCGACTTCTGGGACACCCTGTATATATATATGAGTAAATAGTTAATAAAACGTGTTAAAAAAACACTTTGAAAAAGAATTAAATACATATTTAATTTGAAAAAGAAACACTAAATAAGTGGATAGTCCTTAATCCGCGGAGTTTTGAAAAAAAACTTTCCTTCTCATCAGAGGGTAGGAATTAGCAAAATGCGGGATCGGATTTTGCATGCAAAAGTATTTGAAACTGCAAGTAAGTCAAAGATCTCACTTGATAACAAAAAGTGAAGCAGGGGGGAATATAGTGAAGAAAAAGGTGATTGCACATGAATGGATAGTCTGGTGAAAAGTAAAGTATCCAATGACGGTAAAATCCAAAAATGTAAATCCAATTTTATTTTGTACTAGCGGGGGTACCCGGCGTTGCCCGAGTGTTTGTTTCCGGGACGGGGGGGGGGGGTTCTAAAAAATGTTATGGTAGGTAAGTAGGAAGGATCAAACCCGGAGTCATGAGTAAAAGTAGGAAAATAAAGTGTGAAAAAAAAACAAAAAAAAAAACATCTGCAACGTTAACAGTTCGGCCACCAAGAAAAGTCCATTCCAGTTGTTTAGGAAAAAAAAAAAAAAAAACACTATGGTAGGTCGGCGCGAACGTGAAAATGTAATGTGAATTGTCCAGCACCCTAACCACTATGCCACAGAGCACTGCAGCTTAGTTTAGTGATTTTAAATAACTTCACATGATAGAACTATGAAGCCAAACCGGTGTTCTCTTCTCAACTGTTCCTTGTGAACGATCTCCAAACGGTGTTAAGTGGTGGCAGGGGGAGGAGGAATTTTTAAGAGAAAATATTTTACCACTTCCATTGATCTTAACCGATTTTGGCCGTGACTTCTCAGCAGAAAAAGTATAGAAATCTAAGATTATCGAGGAATTTGAGAACTAATAAGCCTATAACAAACCTCAGATATTGTTCTGCCGTTTGTGCATAATGTATTTGCATGAAATATCTTGATTTTTAATCCTATGAAGGTCAAAATCCCACGGGAAAAAATGAGTTCATTTTATTTATATAGAGATATACATCCACTTCCCGCTACAAAAAAATTCTGACACTTAAAAATGAATTCTAAGAAACAAATCAGTTTAATATTTTATTGTCCATATTGATTTTTTTTTTTTTTTTTTTTTTTTTAATAAGGCATATCAACCTGGAAGATAAATATTTCATTTAATTAGAGCAATTAAAATTAAATTTTGTTTTTGTTTTTTACATAACTTCATGCAAAAAAAAAATTGAGGAATTTTTAACATGTATTTTGTTTTTTATTAATCGTGATTAATTAATGAATGCCTCAGGGGAAATCTTCAGTAATACACTGCCCTCTTTGCCAATTTCGGTTTTTCTCATTATATTGGCTCAGACAGCAACCCCAACCTGATTAGGGAGGCGCCAGATCGTCTATTTGAAAACTATCTGATATCGCAAAAAAAAATTTTGTTTTCTGACAATATTCAACCATTAGTTTTAATTAGCCTGGGTGTCCAGCATTGCCCGGGTGTTTGTAGGTGTGTGTTGAGCAACAAAAAAAAAAAAAAAAAAAAGTAGTAGTAGGCAGGCAGCAAAGGAGGAAAAGAATGTGAAAAAAAAAAAGACGTCTTTGCTGTTATGTCCATCACCAAACCGGAAGTGATGAAGGTTTAAATTAAGGCTAGTCAATCAAAAAGAGGGGGTGATTTTCAAAAATGTTGGCAAAAAAACGACCCCCCTCCCTGTAGAAAAGTGCCCAGTTGAGGGTGAAGAATTAATGTTTTTGGCTAATTTTTCGATATTTGTCATCCGAAGGGTTAAACTTTAAAACGATATCGATCTCATGAAAATCCGTCGCCTCTGAAAGTTTTAGGCAGACATACATTTAAACGGACAGGTGAGATTTATATTATAGATGATGTTTTAAAAACCCTGTAGTCATGAAGGATACAAAAAATATATAGGAGAAAAAAATTTTTCTAAGGAAATGAGCTCCCCAATAATATTGAGTCCAAGATGGGTATATTTGCTGATGATAAAACACTCTATAACATGCATGAGAGAAGAACAGATGTACTCAAATCCAAGACAATGGCTGGATCCTTAGAAAATGACCTCCAGACCGTAGTTGAAATGGGGACATAAATGGATGGTGATATTTAATGCTAGTAAGACTAAGTTGCTCTCCTTTATGAAACCTCTCCAACCGCCGATATCCATGACAAATAACTCCCTACCTGAGAATTTTTCCTTCAAATTCCTTAGCTTGACATTCTCAGGAAATATGAACTAGAATATATATATATATGTTGAGGATATTGCGAAGGCTGCTGCAAGGAAGGTGGGCTCTCTCTATCATGCTAGGAAACTGCTTATACCTGAGAGTATCCTGTACCTCAATAAGGCCAACATTTGCCTATGTATGGAGTATTGTTGCCACATCTGGGCTACTGTAAGCGTAACAGATCGATTCATGATGCTTTGAATCGATCTGTTACGCCAACCATTTGAAAAGGGAATTTTTCCGAAATTAATAATGGAATTTGTCGCAGACATAACAAGTAAGACATTTTACCAATACAACTGAATAAATATATGCATATATAAAATATATGTATGTACTTATTGGTTTGTAAATCGCCACTTGTTCTCGTCTTCTCTTACCAACAACGACTATATGTCATTCCTCGCATTGTGACAGCCTTCTAAACCTCTACTACATACCTATCCCACACAATGCTTCAAGCAAACTACATATCAATCCTAGATTTATATTTGTTTAGAGTGAAATTTTTAACATTTTTTTTTTTTTTCTCTTCCAGGGACCAGAAGAAATACAAACCCAAATTATATGAGAAACGATCACATAAAGAAGTTCCGTAAGTTTTCCTTTGTTTTCTCTCGATGCAAATTTTGTTGCAAGTGATTCTATCCTACCATCTTTTTCTATTTTATTCTGGATTTTTAAACAGTTTTTTTCCATCTCTAATAACGAAGATGAGAAAAAATACTGATAGAAATTTTCAAAAGAAAAGCATTTTTTTTTTTTTTCTGACACATGCTCCCCTATAATGTAAATGTTTTTTCTTTTTCAGACAATCTCAGGGGAGTTCCAAATGATATTTATGCTATCTTCAATCCTTCTATTTTTACTAAAAAATAAAATAAAATGTCTACATTTAATGGTCTTTCTTTGTTTTATTTTCTTTTTTAGTTTTTTTTTTCCCTAACCAAATGATTATTCTACAGCAGGGGTTTTCGAAAGTTTTAAGACAAGGGCCATATTGTTGATGTTTTAGAACTCTGCAGGTAAAATAAAAGAAATGATGTGGATGTATTTTATATCATTTTGCTCATTAGCAAAACTGATTCTACGAAACCTCATTCTTTTAATCATTTTCTGTACAAAAGGAAAAACCACTACACATTTCTATTGAAAAAAAACTTTGGTGTTTCTTATAGTCGATAACTTGATTCTTTAAAAAAAAAAAAATAAAAAAATTCTATCACTATAAACAACAAATATTGTGGCCATGAAGAAGTAATCTAAAATGTTTGTTTTGGTGTTATGTCCCCTGCTTGTAGACTGATACTGTCTACTTTATAATGTCTAAGAAAAATACAATTTTACCAAATTTTTTGTAAAAATTATTTTTAACTATAAATAACTTTCTACGTGATGAATTTTCGTAATTTTTGGATATAATACTATTTTCGGCATGATAATTAAGTGTGTAATAGTTTTGCTTAAAACATTTTTAAAAAATTTAAAATCTGTTGACTGTATCTTAAGAAGCATCAAAATTTTTCTTAAATGTTTGTTTTCCATAAGAACCCTGTGGGCCAGATTAAAAACTTTAGTGGAACAGATCTGACCTGTGGGCCATAGGTTGGAGACCCCTGTCCTACAGTGTTATATTTATGATTGCTAATAATAAAAGTGGATATACATCTGTCCAGCTTGTCTCGATAATCACATACATAAATTTGATTTTTATGTGTTGAGAAGCTAAATCTTAATAAAGAAAAGGAAATAAAAATCATGTCTGCAAATTTCATGAGAAAAGAAGGAAAAGCTTAATCATAATAACTGATGATGATAATAATTAAAAAATTCCATATACAAATTTAATCTTTATGTGCTAAAGAGAGGCTTAATCTTAATGATAACTAATTGTCACTTCCGGTTTGGCAATGGGTGCAACAGCAAATGAAGAAAGGAAAAATAATCACATAGGCAAAGCTTAATCTTAATAAGCTAATGTACTTCCTAACTTCCGGTGTAGCGCTACCAGAAGTAGTGACAAAGCAAATCACTTCCTTTTGGTTTGTTTTTCAATATTTCTATTGTGAAGCAATTTATTGAAATAAAATAGAAACAACATTATTGAAAAGGTATGCAACAACATTTTTTTAAATTATACAGATAAAAATAGTTCTATTTTCATAAAGAATATTTTTAAGTGATTAATGGGAATTTGTAGGCATTACAACAAAAATTTTGCAAGTTTGAATTATGTTATCTCCCTTGTGATTGTTTTCAAAATGGTGAGCAAGGCAGTCACTCCTTGCCAATTCATAACATTTGATTTTCTTATTTTAAAAATAAAACTAATTTTTAGACTACGATATTTCAAGTTATGATACATCATACAATTTTTTCTTTTTAATATCAGGAAAATTCTAGACAAGAATCAGAAATGTTTTAAATTAGATCAGTAGTAGCAGTAACATCAATTTACCCAATTAAATTTACAAAGGTGTAATTCATAGTGAATGTTAATTAACATTGATTTTTTTTTTTTTTTTTTTTTTTTTTTTTTTTTTTAATCAATTTAAATGATTTATAAATATTCCTGATTTTGAATCATTTTTTTTTTTAATCTATATATTAATAGGATAGTGTGTGTTATTTATTTTGTGTGTCACGCTTACATCTGAATGACTGTTGTTTAATTGTTACTAGCCTGGATGTTTGGAAGTGTGTGTTGAGCAAAAAAAAAAAAAGTGGTAGTATGACGAAATCCCTGGCGACACCAGATGATCTTGCTTTTCAAATAGAGGATGGGAGAGGATGAGGCATGGGGGAACATACTGACACTTGGTCAAGGAAAAACAGATGTTTATGAGAGAAGAAATGGGGATATTTCGATGGGAAATAAATAAATAAATATGATAATGAGATTCTCGAGTTGGCAGAAAAAGCAATACAGGGTCGTTTTATGGTTTAGGTTAGAACAACAATTCAAATTATTAAAGAAACAAGATTCTATCGAAAGGTACGTGGGGGGGGGATGCGGTCTTACTGGCCGACATCAATAGGAAGTTAGGGTCAGAAAGGGCAATACAGACTCGCCAGCCGAAAATGGTTGACTCATGGAGATAAATAGTTGTCGCTTATCACATCAGGGCCCGGGTGGGGTCTTTAAGAGAAAGACAAACGAGAATTTGTCCGATATAATGGCTGTTAAAAATCTGTTAACAACGAAGAGGTTGTTTTTAAAACCCTGTTGAGTGACATGGTCGACCTGGAGGTGACTAATTACATAAGTGCAATGAGGGTTAAAAATTGGTATAGATAAAAGCCGAGAGAAGGAGTAGAAATTAGGGAAACAGAGAGAGAGAGGGAGAGGAAAAAGGGAGTACAAATTGATACGATAAAAGAAGAGAGGAAAGGAAAGGAAGAAAGAATAACCACCAAAAAGGTGGACGGAGGAATAACTGTTTTGATAAAAACAAGACACTTAGCTAATTGGCGTCTGTTTTTCGCTGATCCCTTCCCGTGGACTGACGGTAGATGAAGAACGGAGAACTTGGTAAAAAAAAGAAAACTGCCAGCCCCCTAAGTTGCATGACTAGGCCAGTGTGTAACTATTATTTGTAAAATTAAAGACAATAATCAATTCTGTGTTAAGAAAAACCAATTAAGTTTTGACTTTCTTTTCTTTGATTGGAACGCCGTTGTGAATGCAATATATTTCTCCGATAACCCAGGCGACGGTTGGAAGCTGATTTGAAAGCGGAACCAGAAGGAGACCGACAACGGCCCGAAGACGAATTCGACCACTAGACAAAACCACGGGTAACGCCACAGGTATCGGCTACAGGTGCATTTCAATCATGAGCCTATGCACCTGAGCTGAGCTGCACGGAGGCGTTACAGTAGTAAGCAGGCAAGCTCGAACCCATACTGCGAAGGAGAGGAAAAAAATGTGACATCTTTGCCAAACCGGAAGTGACAAAGGTTTAAATTAAGGCTACTCAATCAAAAAGAGGGGATGACTTTCGAAAATATTGACAAAAGTGACTCCCTCCTTGTAGAAAAGTGCCCAATACCGATCTCATGAAAATCCGTCGCCTCTGTCGAAAGTTTTAGGCAGACATACAGATGTAGCCCCTACAGGGCAGCTCAGGTGCATACGATTGTGGGTTGAGATGCAGTTGTAGCCGATACCTGTGGCGTCACCCGTGTTTTCGTCTAGTGGTTGAATTTGTCTTCGTCGTCGGTCGCTCTCCGGTTCCGCTTTCAAATCAGCTTCCAAACGTCACCTGAGCTATCGGAGAAATATATTGCATTCACAACGACGTTTCCAATTAAAGAAAAGAAAGTCAAAACTTAATTGGTTTTTCTTAACATAGAATTGATTATTGTCTTCGACTTCACAAATAATAGTAACACACTGGCCTAGTCATGCAACTTAGGGGGCTGGCAGTTTTCTTTCCTTTACCAAGTTCTTCGTTCTTTATCTACCGTCAGTCCACAGGAAGGGATCAGCTGCCAGAGACACGCGTATTGGAATGTGTCGCAAAAAGAATCAAAAACGCTAGCTGTAACCCCCCCCCTCACCCCTCCAAGTATGCCCATAAGTGGTGGTCAACCAATCAGCGGCCGCGCCTTAGTTCGGAGAGGGGAGGGGCAGTAAGGGCTTGCTTGGTTGCCAAAGAGAAAGAAGAGAAAATAATAGAGCAACCCTTTCATTTACCGAAGCGAAAAGAAAAGATTTTCCCCTCTCATCTTCTCTCCTAATTTCTACTCCTCTCCGAACTTATGTCTACCAAATTTTAACCCTCATTTGCACTGAGATTCTTACTTATTATGAAATTAGGAGTGATTAGTCAATGCTTGGCGGCGACCCTTACCCCCATTCTAAGTTGTCAGCCTTAATCAGCTAAGGATATCTGGATCTCTTCATACCTCTCAACAGAGGTTTTAAAAACAACTTTTCATGTTAACAGATATATAACAACAATGAGATGAGATAACAATTATTTGTTTTTTCTCTTTCTGACAAAATCCCATAGACATTTCTGTTTAAAACAACATCAAACCATCATCATCATCATTAGAATTCAGCCGTGCGAATTCCTCTGAATTCGTGTCAATGAGACCACCCAGGCGACAAGTTGTTTCTTAATCAACTAGCAAGGTCACTCAGCATCGCTCGGTCCCCATCGGGTCACACAGAGATACATACATTTAAACAGACAGGTGAGATTTATATTATAGACGGTACCCGGTGTTGCCCGGGTGTTTGAAGGTGTGTATGTAGGAGAGGGTGACCCTGTTTTAATGTTAAAAAAAAATGGGTTGGTTGTTTTTGTTTTACGGCATATCAACCCTTTTCGGGTTATTTAATTCCGAATCCAAAGATTTTGAAGAAAAATTTTTTTAATAGAGTATATTTGTTGTTTTCACGTCGGTTTCTATTTAACCCATAGTTGGGTCAGAGTGGACCTGGGAGCAATGGTAATTAAAGGGTGGCTCTACACTCCCCAAAGCCCACAAGCTGGAGCCTCACCACTGGATATAGTTTAAGGTCATATCCAGGACCCCCATTGAGGGACTTTTACCCTCTGCAGGGGGGGCAGTCGGCGTATTCTAATGCCCCACCGACAGAGCCAAAAAAAAAAAAAAAAAAAGAGAAAAACAAAACGGCGAACAAACGTAGGAAAAAAGTTGTAAAAGAGAAAAAAAAGTTTAGGTAGAAAGACAGGCTTGAACCCGAAGCATCGAGGCTAAGGCGGAAAAAAAAATGCCTGACACGTTACCCCTACGCCAAAGAGACATACAATTGAGAACAGATAAAATTAAACCTTTAAAAACACTTGCAGGTGGTTTAAACTAACGTTAATGTTTTCTAGGTCAAACATGACGTCGTTGTCGTAGTAGCAGGAGAGAAAATGAAGGAACGATTTTTTTCGGCACGCCTCCTTGTAGAAAAGGATCCAGTTTAGGGTGAAGGAATTAATGTTTTTGGCCAATTTGTCGTCCAAGATGTCGGCCTTCAAAATAATACCAATCTCGTGAAAATCTGTCGCCTCTATCGAAAGTTTTTGCGAGACATACAAACACACATACATTTTCGCTTTTATATATATAGACTGGCTGAGTGTTTGGAGGTGGGTGTGGTTGTTAATGAAAACCT
The DNA here is from genome assembly GCF_053919585.1 of Euprymna scolopes. Classification (NCBI taxonomy): domain Eukaryota; kingdom Metazoa; phylum Mollusca; class Cephalopoda; order Sepiida; family Sepiolidae; genus Euprymna; species Euprymna scolopes. The sequence continues at coordinate 54,745,436 of NC_136517.1, forward strand.
AAGAATAAGCGAAGTAAAAAAAAGAAAACAGAAAAACGAACGCTAAAACTTATCTGAAAAATAAAGCGGGGAGGGGGGGGGGGGTAATCAAAACAAAAAACACAAACTAAACTAACGTAAGGCAAACGAACGATGTAAAAAATGTAAAAATCTGAAAAGCAAAAAAGAAAACAGAAAAACGAATGTTAAAACTTCTGAAAAATACCCCCCCCCAAAAAAAAAACATGTGAAAAATGGCTTAAATAAGCCTGTTTCGATATTAAAATTTAAAAAATCAGTGGGTACCCGGTGTTTTTGGGTGTGTGTTTGTACGGTCAGCGGTGGGGGTTGTTAATGAAAACCTAAGAATAAGCGAAGTAAAAAAAAAAACCAGAAAAACGAACGTTACGTGAAAAATGGCTTAAATAACCCTGCTTCAATATTCAAGTTTAAAAAATCGAAAAAAAAAAGAAGACATCTAACACCACGATTCGAACCCAAAACGTTTAGATAATGAACCAACGCTCTAAACAACTGAGCTAACACGACGTACATGAAATTTAGTCAATTCTTCAACTATTTAAAGTAAATCAGGTCATGATGTCATCTGACGCATGCATAGAACCGGTCGTCGTCATGAGAGGCCGGTTTTGTATTGACCCCCCCCCCCTGTAGAAAATTGTCGATTACAGGGTGAAAAAATTAACGTTTTTGGCCAATTTTTCAATATTCTTCGAGTGAAGGATGGAGCTTCAATATGATACCAAGTTTGTGAATTTTTGTTCTGTCTGTCGAAAGTTTTTAGCGAACACACATACATACATACATACACACAATTTCGCTTTTATATATATAGACTAGCGAGGGGTACCCGGCATTGCCCGGGTGTTTGGAGGTGTGTGTGGAAACTTCGGGGTGGGGGCTTTAAAAAAAAAACTGTTTTGGTAGGTAAGTATGAGGATCGAACCCGAACCGTTGAGGCAAAGTTGTAAATTAAAGTGTGAAAAAAAAAGTGCGACGTTAGCGATTGCCCCACCGCGAGATGCTAACGGAAACACGTTTGAATTTATTTGATTACTTGGATTTGGCAGGTGCCCGTTTTAAGGAGTTAATGAGGTCAAGTTTGACTGCGGGATAGTATTTCATTTACTGCGGAAACGCTTCCCAAGATGTTATAGGAAAAAGACTAACCCACATGCGGCGAGTGACAAATGTTGAATATTTATCTTCCCAAAGTCGAGCAAATTAAATAGACAGGCGAGCTTCGTTGTTAACTCTGAGATTTATATGTGATATAAAAAGTTTTAAAAAGTTGTTAGGCGACCGACCGCTTCTCTGAAAAAAGCCTTTTGTAGACATACAGAAAAAGCAAACACACATACACACATACATACACACACACACACATACATACATACATACATACATACACACATACAAACATACATTTTCGCTTTTATATTTATAGATGGACTTCCATTTCTTGTAATAAATAATTTTACCAAGAATTCTTCATAAGTTTCGGTTTTTATTATAGCTGATGACACTCCAGTAATCTCTTTCTTTTTTTTTTTTATAATTAATTTTATTAAGAATTCTTTAAGTTTCAGTTTCGATTCAAGCTGATGCACCCAAGTCATATGGATATATTTTTTTTATTTTTGAAATCACAACTTTATAACATATAAAAATTGATAGAACATTAACTGTATGATGATATATACGAAATCTGCAAGAATTAAAATATCATATTTAAGTGTACTTTACAGCCAGGCTAGGCCGCACATCCCTGCAAGCTTAGATAAATACTTTTGCAGCGCTACAATAACATTTACACTGAACATCTACAGAATGCCAACATCAATATATTACATATGAATGCGTCCCTTGTGGAATTTCCACAGGTCCTGCTAGTATATATAATTTTGTGGATAAATTTTTAAGCAATAAAAAAAAAAAAAAGCAATTGTATTGTTTACATTCTTGAGTTAAATTCAGTGCCACAACTATTCATGACTAAAGGTAGTCTAGGCAGCAATATGTTGTTGTCGAGTGAGAAGTGATAAAAAAAAATGAAATATGATACACAGGGAAGGAAACGCAAACAAAAATGTGTAAAACCAAAAACATAAGTGTCTTTATATTGTTGAATGTTTTATTCCATTTATAATAGTCGCCATTCAACAACAAGAGCTCAACTGTTATCGCCATTTGTCATTATAGGTTGATGATGAGGAAGAAAAAGAAAATGCTTATAATTCACTCAAGATGAATATTTTATATTTTTATTTATTGAAAAAAAAACAAAAAAACTACCGAATTAGACTTCAAAAACGTTTTCAATTCTATTTTGGGTTGAACATATTGGGGAGTGAAATAAAAAAAACAAAAAAACTGCTGCTAACATATAAAGCAATGCTCTTTGTGTAAACAAATGGAGCTTGGGCATTTAGACAATATTTGATCATTGTATTTTTAGATAACCATCTTAGCAGCAGCCAAATAGCATAATATTTTGCCTAGGTGGTTGAGGTAGTTGCTAGTCTAGCCACACTGAAGAGCTGTAATACAGCGAAATGGTCTATCTGTGGATGACTATATATATATAAGGTACTTTGTGTGTGTGAGTTTGTTCTCTATGGACTAGGAAACGACTGAGCCGATTTTTTTTTTTTTTTTTTTTTTTTTTTCACACAAATGTACTTAGTGTCTAAGAGTGTTTTTAAGGTTTTGTATTGATAATCGAAAAAATTCTGATTAAAGAAGGAACATTATGATTTTGAACAAAGTTAATACTCTGATACAGCCTAATATAACGAATGCATTTTAGAAGTTTTTTTCCACCACACAAGCATATAAAATCAACAGTACGTTCTTTGATAAAACGGGCAGTTCAAAATGAAAGTTTCTGCTTACTGCACAATTGAACCATGATACTTAACTTTTGCATTTTAAACTTTAATTCAAGCCATTATTCATAAAATATTTGGTGCAAACCTTCCACTTCCCTTCTGGCTTACACAATCAGAGATCATGTCTCAGGCAAGCTGAGCACGTTATAAAAGTGGAAGTAACCTGATAAAAAGGTTAGCACACTGTTTACTTCCTCTTGGTCCTGGGGTCAATAATAAGCACCATGGAGTTAACATGGTTACTATATCTGCGCACTCATGGACTCTTACCATAACACATAAACGCATGCATGCACATACCTACATAGCCCTGGCTTAAACACCGATGTACAGTATGTATTCTACATAAAAGAACACTTTTTCTTACAAACAGGACATTCATCCTTTCATCAGAAACTAGCGGGGGTGCTCGGCGTTGCCCGGGTATTTAGAGGTGAAAAAAAAATTTTGGTAGGGAGGTAGACTTGAACCCGAACCCTTGAGGTGAAGGCGGAAAAGAAAGTGTGACACGTTACCGCGACACTAAGTGGGCAGTGAAGTGAGAATGGTTCAAATTAAGCAGTTAAAAAAAAACAGATGTCAACATCATAAAACATGAAATCACAGCGTGAATTTTGTAACATAAAAGTTGCTCAAATAAAAGATAGAGACAACCTCATTTCGTAAATCAGAGATATTATAATCTATGGAGTATATAAAAAAGTTGTAAAACGTGGTCGTCTAAAACGTTTTTAACTGACAAAACTTTTTGACTTGAATAATCATAATAATCGTCGACTAACACACCTTTCGCCATTGCGCGGCCAATATCTAACATTGAGCCTGGACTGTTAAATGCGTGGGTTTTATGATACACCTGCATCCAAGCAAGATTAAGGCATAAACATGTCTTAGTGCTCTCAGAAGAAGAAGAAAAAAAAAAGTTTAAATCAATCCAGTTATCCTGTGCTCAACATTTCACTAAGAACGGTCAGCTAGAATGGAGCTCCTAGTTTAACAATAAAACCCAGCCTACTGAACAATTCTCGTTGTGTTCCAGTTTTCTCTTGAATAAAGGTTAATACTTATTTAGTTATGGAGATAAAGGCTTATTTGCGGAAGATGGTGACTCTCCTCGCACACACGTTTTTTTTCTTTTTTTTTTTTTCAATATCCTTTTAATATCCTATTTCAGTCAGATGCGAACAAATGCAACTATATCTACCAAGTCATGCTTTTCATAATGATATTTTTTCTAATCAAATAATCTCTCCATCAAAAATCCTAGACTATGATAATCACTGAAGAATTTTTGAATCCAGTTATACTGTTCGATCACTTCCTCCCAAAGCTCCGTTTTAATAGGCGGCTGTTTTGGGAACAATGTGACAACCAAGCTTTTATTCCTACAAGAAAATAAACTCCTCCTTTTTATTTTTTTTTTATATATATAAATAATAATACAGTAATTTGGTGCTCATTAATACACAAGTGAAATATGGTCGCTAAAAATTTGAAAAAAATTAAATACAAGTGAAATTAAAATGAGTTTAGCTCAACCAAGTATCGAATATATACGAAACAACCATTTTTTTTTTTTTTTTTTTAATAATTTTACTCGATAATTTTCCGTAATTTTTCGTGTCTACAAATACTTTCGCCTGATAGATAAGTATATCAAATAGTTTTTCTGTTATTTTATTTGGGGATTCAACATTTCTCTTGTATATTAATATAAACAAACACTTTTTTTTAATGGCGATAAAAGAAATGCTCAACGTCAATAAGAACTTGGGAATAAAAACTGCTAAACTAGGAAACTACCGTCCGTTGGGAAGAATATTTGGTGATTATTCAGATGGCACTTATGGCGGGATTTAAAATTAAAGAAAATACAGACATGTATGTATGATGTACAGTCACGGGTGAAGATGAAAAATAAACAAAATTACTTAATTTTATCAAGCAGTTTTTTTTTCTTTTATTTAAGAAAATCAAATTTTGCTCGATTTCATTCAATGAGAGTAACAAAACGAAATCAACGGATTGATAGACAAGGGCAGACAACTCTAATACACGTAAAAACTCAAAATAATCACTGATTCTACGTTTTATTATACGAACCTAGTAGATAACAGGTAGGCCAGAGGAATAGTTGACCCAAGTGTCGTGAAACAACTATAAAAAAAAAGAGTATAATAGTCCGCAATAAATAAATGAATGAGTCACTGATTACCTCTCCTTATTATGCTCTTGTGCAGTCACACACACGCGCGTGCGCGCGCTCGTGCGCAAATAAACGAACCTTTATTCATTTCGATTTCCCCGTGCATTTTGCACAAAAATAAGTTCTTCCAGCAATGCCACAATTTCAAATACGCCCACACACTTTTCTCACAACAGCAAAACTAAAATGAACATATTTCTGGCGAACGTAGTTGGCGACAGTATCACGTGACACAAGCGACCAATAAGAAAATTCATACGATTGTCTTTTTAACGCTTTTCCAAAAACAAAAATATCAGCAGTAGCAATCTTGTTTTTGGAGCCGGCCCAAAATGTATAAACACGCATCAAACAGTCTTCTAGGGTTAATTCAATTGTGAATTCAATTCATTTCGTTCATTCAGTCGCTCCGGCGACACACGAGAACATGCTTCTTATCTTCACAACATCGTCGCTGCCGGCGCCGTCAACACCATGATGACATACGTCACGCGCACGCGGACACTCAAAAATCACTTATGCACACACGCACATTTTTCACCCCGCACATTTTCTAATTAATAACCCCGAATTACTTTCCTCATGGGACTTTTAAGTAAGGCAAACTTCGCCAGATAAAACACAAACCTCCAAATAATCTTATTATTTTCACACAGGACTTTAACCTTCCAAACTTCTTAATTCCACGAAGGACTTTCATCTAACATTTTAATCATAATGACCGCGAAAGAACTTTCACCGATTGGACCTTTGTTTATTTACCTTGTTGTTTTTGTTAAAAAAAAAAAAATAATAAATGCGGTGCCGGTGCATTTTAAATCAGAAGGAGTTGTCATTTTGTTTCATTCTTTTTTTTTTTGGGGGGGGGGCAAAGAGATTTAATTTTATTTAAACTTCTGCACCCCTCCTACACTAGAAATATGGTCTCGACTGTTACTTATCGGTAAAAAACGGCAAAAAAAAAAAAAAAAAAAAAAAAAAAACTACTTGATCAATATTTGGAATATATAATCTTCATTCCGTGACACTTCATTTTTATTAATTGCTATAAGTGCCAATCTGAATAAGCACCTAACTATTTCAAAAATAAGTTATGGTACTTATGCAGAATACGGACCGTGCTATTTTGTAAATTTTTTATTATTTTTATTTATTTATTTTTCATTTTTTTAGACGGGATTTTAAAGTTAAATTCAATCTTTACGATATCTTTTGTTTATTAAATCGTTCGATGAAAGTACAGAGCACTAAAACGCCCATCCCTTTCTATGTTAAGAATAGGTTTCTAAATAATGTTATTTCAGCACGATCCGTACTATTCTGCATAAATACCTAAGTTTTAAATAAATAGATAAAAAAATAAACAAGTCTAGTTAGAATATGGTTCACCTTTCTCGAAATCGTGGATGACGAATATAGGGGAGGTCACTCTTGATAGCTAATGATTTACGCGTGTAATGTACACCGGGTCGTTCATATCGTCTAACACCAGTAAACGAAACTATAGTGTTTCAGGGAAAAAAAAAAAAAAAAAGAAAAATTCTCAGAAACTGTTTATAAATCCATCTTTTTAATGTTACAATTCGCCAGAGGCCGTCGTAGACATTTACGATGAGGAGCCAACGTATTTTTTTCGCTTTGACCACCGGACTTTCACTTTCAGCCGGCAGTGTATTAGGTGCTTGCTGGGAGCGATTTCGAGAAAGAAAACCTTCGGGTTTTGATATCCCTCCGGCGATACCCACCCTAAAAGCCCACGAAAAGTTAATCCCCACGGGTAACAATGTCATACCCAGCGAACCCATGCCCGGTAATCGGGTTGCTCAAATTATGCGGTTCGGCTTTCCGAGCATGAGCAACCTTCGTTCGTATGGTAATTACATTCTATCTTACGACCAGAGGACCAGGTGCCCAAATTGGGTTTTTGAACATTTGACCCCGGACAGTCTTCGGGATAAAAATGCCGATCGGACGTCGTGTTCGTTTGAGGAGGATCCGTCGATCCATGCGTATTTTCGGGCCACGGATGCAGATTTTAAGGGCAGCGGTTTCGACCGAGGACACATGGCAGCTGCCGGCAACAACCTTCAGTCGTGGAAAAATCTACAAGAAACGTTTTATTATACGAACGTAGCACCACAGGTAAGATTAAACAATTTTGGCCTACTGCTCATAAGGGAGAAGGGCTGTAAAGTCTATTCTAACGGACCAAGGGCGATAAATCGATTCGGTAAGGCGTTAGGATATTAAAATGATTTTTAAATCATATATATATATATATATATATATATATATATATATATATATATATTGCCACCCGAGTTTGGGTTAATAAAAGGCATAACACTTGTGCCTCCTCGATGTGCATACTTCACAGCAACAAAATCCCACCCCTTCACTGTTGAGGTCCATAGATACCGGAAAGCCTTCCACTCTAATAATTTATTCGGTGCTTATGCACTTATCTTACCGTGCTATTTTCTAAAATAGTATTTTCAAGTTTTACGATATCTTTTTTTTTTTTTTAGTATTAAATTGTTAGGTGAAAGTACAGAACAAATACAAAACATCCTTCCCTTGTTAAGAATGGCTTTCTAAATAATAACGTTATTATTTCAGCACAGTAAGTGCCTCCCTTCGGACTGCTAGACTTTGGAATTCCCCTCCCGGCTTCTTGCTTCCGTGACTGTACTAACCTGCACCTGCAGGTCTAAATGTAATGTGAACAGACATCTTGCTGTTCAACTCTCCACGGACGCTATCTCAGCTAGTAGCCACTTATATTTCAAATAGCAAAATGCCTCGTTTGGGGTGAAAAAGAGTTTTTCAAAAATGTGTTTATCTCAATCCTACATCAGTCCAAACAGTACATAAAGCAACACATACATACTGGCAATAAGAAAAAAAAAAAAGAAGAAAAAAAAAGGCCGGTGGTGGGGGAGGGGGGCGCGGTTAATATACTGGTTTTAATTTTAACGGCACTATTAAAACTCATTTTCACCAACAAATTCCAAACATCAAATCATTTTATTATCGAAGAAAAGAATGGGTGATTGATTATTGTCCAATGTCCAGAATTCCCCATACATTAAAAAAAAAAAAAAACATGAAGAAAAATCTTTATGATGTACGTACCTATTACGAAACAAAAATATCATATTCCAAAAATCAGGAAAATTGATCAAATAGTTTTATTTTTATAAAGAAAGTAATTTTTAAACGATTTAGAGAGCGATTAGGTAATCGTAGACAGTATAAGGCTATTGTCGCAAGTTTGAATTATTGCTGAGTTATCTCCCTTTGTTTCTTCAAGATGGCGATGTGAGACAGTTACTCCTCGCTTACTTAAAAAATTCGATTTTCTTAGGTGAAAATAAAACTACTTGATCATTGATCAAGTAGTTCTATTTTCACTGATCAATTTAATAAATATACAAAACTACTTAATCAATTTAGGCGATTTAAATCTGAGATATATATATATATATATATATATATATATATATATATATATATATATTTAGACAAATATTATTGAATAGCACGGAATTATTCTGTTTTACAATTTTCCTTTTTATCTTCTCCAATCTCCGAATAGTCCTTTTTGTGTTTTATCAAATGGGGTATAGGTTGTTTAAACAGTTACATTTAATTTAGCTTAAATTTGCAGTTTTTGAAAAAATTACAAGTGCAGACTTTCTTTTCGATGCCTGTGTATATGTGTGTTTGCATATACATATGCATATATATGCATATGTATATGTGCATGTGTATATATATATATTTGCATGTATGTATATATACACATATACATATGTGTGTATGTGTGTATATATATACATATATATGTGTATATATATTAGTGTTGGGACGATTAATCGGAATCTTTTTTTTTTTTTTTTTTTTTTTTTACAAAGGCATCACCACATTATCAAGGCCCAGAGGCCACTCAAGGATAAGGGTTAAAGAGTGTACAGTAGAAGTTGGTCAATATAGTAATCATTAGTAATGAAAATTTGGTAAATTTAATAACTTATATGGAACGGCTCATCAAGAACTTATTTACTTTAGACTTGAACAAAACCATATTGTAGTCAGCCGGAAAGCAGGAAAACGGAAGACAATTCCACAGGCGTGCAGTTCTAAGAAAGAAGCTTTGTTCATGGAATCTACGTTTAGGTTTAGGGACAGATAAAGAGTGGGGGAAATTATTGATAGTGTTTACAGCTAGACGAGTGTTTCTTGTGAAAGTTTGGCGAGGGGGGACCATAGATTGAAGCTCAGTTGAACACATTCCATGAAAATAACGATACATCAGAGACAAACTCGCAACATCTCTTCTGTGAGATAGAGGTTGCAAGGAGGAGAAAAGGACATCTCCTACGAGGCTACGAAGTCTATTTTGAACTCTATCAAGGCAGGCCAAGTCCTTTCTAGCAGCTCCTGCCCAGATGTGGCAACAGTATTCCATCCTTGGACGTACCTGGCTCTTATATAGATAGAGAATAGCATCAGCAGTGAGATATCTACTGGATCGATAGAAAGATCCCACCATTTTTCCAGCGGCCTTGGCAACACATTTGATATACGTGTTCCATTTAAGATCAGGAGTAATGGTCAAGCCCAGAAGCTTGTCAAAACTTGAGGCCTCCTGAAGACGAGAGCCATTCATTTCAATTGATGACAAATGTGGATTAGAATGTTGATGATGTAAAGAGAGAAGCTTGGTTTTAGATGCATTAAAAGTAACCAGCCACTCCTTTCCCCATTGTACTACGTGCTCAAGATCAGAGGAGAGAGAATTGGAGAGAACTTGGCTCGTTTACTGTCTTAGATGTGGTACCATAAATGGTAGTGTCGTCAGCATAAATGTCTACAAATGATGTAAGGATATGATTTGGAAGATCATTAATGTAGATCAGGAAAAGAGTTGGGCCCAGGATGGATCCCTGAGGGACACCGGCATTAATACTGTGAGCTTCTGATTTTTGCCCCTCAACTACTACTCTTATGAACCTATCAGAAAGAAATGATTTAATAATTGAGAAGACTTTTCCAGCTATACCATAGCTAGCGATCTTATGAAGTAAACCTTTATGCCATACCCTATCAAAGGCTTTAGATATGTCAAGAGCAATTGCCCTAGAAAGATTGCCACCGTCGAGAGATTTGCTAATCCTATGCGATATAACTGTAAGGACATCTGCTGTAGATCTAGCAGAACGGAAACCATATTGAGTGTCACTAAGAAGGTTATTTTTGTTGAGATGTTTGATTACTTCTGTATTTAATACAGATTCTAGCAACTTACTCATGACGCACAGGAGACTTATTGGCCTGTACTGAGAGGGGGATGAGCGATCACCTGAATTCTTAAATACAGGGCATACTGATGAGATTTTCCAGGGAGATGGGAAACTATTCTCCTTAAGACAACGTTTAAACAGTTTTGTAAGTATGGGCGCTAGTTCAGGTTGAAGTTTTTTGAGTACTATAATTGGAATACCATCAGGGCCAGTTGCTTTACTGGAATCAAGGTTTTTGATTAGCTTGGCAACATCACGTACAGATATACGTATATCACGTAGCGTGTTTTCTGATACAAGAGGAAATATTGGGGGTTGGCGGTCTTGGTCGCAAAGGGTAGAATTAGCTGCAAAGTTCTTGACAAAGAGTTTGGCTTTGTCTGATGCTGACGAGATTACCTCAGGTCCATTGATAATAGTTGGGATGGAGCACACGCTTCTGTTCAGGATTCTATTTGCTATTTGCCAAAACTGGTGGGAACCAAGCCGCTGCTCAGCTACTTTGGACTTAACAGATTGAGCATACAACTCTCTTGCGTTCCTTATTACTTTCTTACAATGGTTGCTGGCAGTCCTGAAAACGGCTTTAGTTTCCATACATCTATTACGTTTGAAGCAGTGGAAAAAGTGATTTCTGTGCGCAATGGCAGCAGCACATTCTGGAGAGAACCATGGCTGGCTGTTAGGTTTTTGCTGAAACTTTTTAGAGGGTATGAAATGGTCAATACCTACAATTAACCATTCAGTTAGGTCTAATACTATAGAGGACACATCCTTTTTAAACATGGAATGCAGAGGTAGATCAGATATAAATGTACGGAAGCTATCCCAGTCAGCCTTAGTGTATCGATATACTGTACGATGAAGAGGTACGTCTGGGGACTTATTACATTTCATTTTTATCTTAATTGATACAACAGAGTGGTCGGAAGATCCAAGAGGCGACAGAACAGAAACTGAACATAGTTCAGGGCAAGTTGTGAGAAAAAGGTCTAGTAGGCTCGCATACTGGCCGTCATTATCGGGCACACGGGTAGGTTCCTGAACAATCTGAGTGAGGTCATAGGCAATGGAGAAATCATGACAGAACCTCCCCTCATCATCGGTCTTGTTTGAGTGGGTCAACCATTCGACGTTGTGAACATTGAAGTCTCCACATACGTGAATGTTAGCTGAAGGATAAGTAGAAAGGACTTGGTCAATTTTCTCAGATATGCTTTGAAAGATAGTAACTCCGCTGTTGTGGGGGCGATAGAGAGTAAATATAAATGCAGTAGTGTGAGCTAAAGCAACCCAGAAGCACATATAGGGTAAGTTAGGATCTTCCCTGGAGATGTCCCTCCCACATGGAAAGCTATCTTTTATATAGGCACATATTCCATGCCCATGGCGATCTTGGGGGTCAGATTTAGAAGTTAAGTTAGAGTATCCTGTAATTGCAAACTCATCAAGGGAAATAGCCTGTCCAATGCCAGTTTCACTTAAAAATAAAAGGTCTGGTTTAGTCTCCTGTAATTGGGTTTCAACCTCTGGAAGGTTAGAACGTAGACCCCTGATGTTGGAGAAGGAGAAATGGTAGTAGGGGTCTACGTTGGAAGTTGGAGAACCGGGTTTAATCGTGTATTTTTTCTTGAAACTTGTCATGATGAAATTTTGGAATTTGTGGACTAGGTCGACAGATTTACTTAGAGCAGGACAGAGAGGGGAAACTAAGAGAGAAAAAGAAACGAAGAATTTTTTTTTTTTTTTGTACCACATGATAAGGTAAAGCCGTAACAATTACCCACTAGTATGGCATCGAGAGGCCCCACCAGAAGCTACTGCATGGTCCAGATTCCATTCACCAAATGGCAATACAGCAGCCCCAGTACTTTGCACCTGCTGATAGGACAGCCTCCTTAGTGGTTAATCCAAGGTTCGGGTCGCTGACTATCAGGCGGATAACGTCAGCCCAGACAAAACGTTTACCTCCAGCACCCTTACTAGTGACATGGCTACAAGGATAGACATAGAAACAGAAAATTTCCACCAACTCTGCCAACTGTTCACGCAAAAATACTGCCAACCTAGAAAGCAGCTTTTTCTTCTCCCTTTGTCAGAAAAATCACTCATTTAAAAAATGAGGATTGAGGGACAAATAAGAAGAAGCGAGAGTAACAGGAGCTGCCGATAACGCATCCACAATGCGTTTTCTACTCTCCATTAAAAAAAAATTAAAAAAATAAAAAAAATAACTATTAAGTATTGTACTTAATAAAAGTCCAACGGACATGTTTAAGGGAAAGTATGGTGATAGATTCCCCTCCCACGAACTAAAAATGAGTACAATTAGGTAATCTATTTTTGCAATCAACTCGGTAGATAAATAAACATTTATGGACGAGGAAAAAAAAAAAAAAAATTAAAGCTAGCATTTAATACAACAGAAATACATAAATTAAATACTGAAATAAAATGTAGTTATTAATATTTGAATCTTAAAATAAAAAGTGCGAATTAGTAGAGAAAATCACTTATCACAACAACGCATTCCGTCTCCAAACTAGTGTAGAATTTAACTTTTAATAGCGTTCAGAAGATTTTTTTTTTTTTTAAATTAACCGTTAAGAGAAAGCGTGATTTTATTCTGAACTTTAACTAATCACGTTTTAAGCAACTTATGATATAAAACAAAATCGGATGGGGGGTGGGGTTCTTCCGAAGTTAGTTGGTGACGTTATAAGTAATTGCGAGATAAGATGGGAGCCAGAAATTAGGGGTGGGGGACTGAAAATGATAATATAATGGATTGATTATACAATATTTAAGATCAACTTGGTAGATAAACATTTATGGACGAGAAAAAAAAAAAAAAAAAAAATTAAAGCTAGCATTTAATACAACAGAAATACATAAATTAAATACTGAAATAAAATGTAGTTATTAATATTTGAATCTTAAAATAAAAAGTGCGAATTAGTAGAGAAAATCACTTATCACAACAACGCATTCCGTCTCCAAACTAGTGTAGAATTTAACTTTTAATAGCGTTCAGAAGATTTTTTTTTTTTTTAAATTAACCGTTAAGAGAAAGCGTGATTTTATTCTGAACTTTAACTAATCACGTTTTAAGCAACTTATGATATAAAACAAAATCGGATGGGGGGGGGGTTCTTCCGATGTTAGTTGGTGACGTTATAAGTAATTGCGAAATAAGAATCGAAAAAATCTTAACTTTTTGGGGTATCGGAATCGGA